>NC_090375.1:162559488-162859488 GCF_036365525.1 Heterodontus francisci | reverse complement strand
TGCATTATTTAGTGTATGGGGGGAAGGGGTCAATTCTGCATTATTTGGAATTGTTTGCCGGGCTGGCAGCCTTTTAAAAGTGGCACCACCATCTACTCCGGCATCAGGTGACGCTATGATTATTACCTCCATTGCCACCCTGGCTACGTGTTTGGGGAGCAGTCACTGTCAATATGTTAATTGGTCGCCCGCCACGTATTTGAGCTCGAGCTCAAGCAGTTGGAGACACATTTTGCACATGTGATCCATCAAGACACTTGGGCTGTCATGAAGTTCCCACATTGCACAGAAATTGCAAGCAACAGGTCTCAGCTGCCCATTCAGCATCTAACAAATCTCTACTCCCTCTTTTAGAATCTGGTTAGTACCTTGGCTAAACTATTAATTTTAATTAATGCCTCTAGACATGCTTGTTGCTAAGGCTCATATTATAATTCATCTTGTACAATGATTGATATCGGATAGGCCACCCATTGCACACCCCTTCCAATTTCCATATTAATGATCTGATATCAGTCATTTCACACTATCAGCAAAAGTTGAAATTACCCCTCAGGTCTTTAAATAAAAACTAATATCCTGAATAGTTGCTAAGCAATCCATAAAATGTTGCCAAGAATACAGAATTTTAGCTTTAGGCTGAGGTTGCTTTCTTTGGAGCAGAGGAGACTGAGGTGTATAAAATTATGAGGGGCCGAGTTAGAGTGGATAAGGAAGGAACTATTTTCCTTAGCAGAGAGGTCAGTAACTAGAGGGTATAGGTTTAAAGTAATTGGCAGATGGATTAGATGGGGGTTGAAGAGACTTTTTCACCCAGAGGGTGGTGGGTTTTGGACATCACTGCCTGAAAGGGTGGTAGAGGCAGAAACGCCTATTGCATTTAAAAAATAGTTGAATATGCACATGATGTGCCTTAACCTACCGGGTACAGACCAAGAGTTGGAAAGTAGGACTAGGATGGGTAGCTGTTTTTTTGGCTAGCACGGACATGATGGGCTGATGTGCCACAAATTTTCTATGTCTGTCTGTAATTTATTTTAGACACTGCGATCATTTGCAATCAGGCAAGCAATGTTCTACATATATAACGTAGCAACTATTACTCCTTCTGTTAACATCATAATGGCCAAGAGAAACAGTGAGCCCGATTTTATTACATACGAACATTTGAACATATGAATTAGGAGCTGGAGTAAGCCACTCGGCCCCTCAAGCCGGCTTCGCCATTCAACAAGATTGCTGATTATAATCTCAACTCCACATTACCGCCTACCCCCGATAGCCTTTTACCCCCTTGCGTATCACGAATCTATCTACCTGTGCCTTAAAAATATTCAAAGATTCTGCTTCCACTTCCTTTTGAGGAAGAGAGATCCAAAGACTCATGACCGTCTGAGAGAAAAAATTTCTCCTCCTTTCTCCTCATGCTTATTTTTAAGTTGTGACCCCTAGTGCTAGATTCTCCCACAAGAGGAAACATCCTTTCCACATCCACACTGTCAAGACCCGTCAGGATCTTATATGTTTCTATCGGGTCACCTCTTACTCTTCTAAATTCCAGCGGATACAAGCCTAGACTGTCCAACCTTTCCTCATAAGACAACCTGCTCGTTCCAGGTATTAGTCTAGTAAACCTTCTCTGAACTGCTTCCAATGCATTTACATCCTTCCTTAGGGCAGCACAGTGGCGCAGTGTTTAGCACCGCAGCCTCACAGCTCCAGCGACCCGGGTTCAATTCTGGGTACTGCCTGTGTGGAGTTTACAAGTTCTTCCTGTGTCTGCGTGGGTTTCCTCCGGGTGCTCCGGTTTCCTCCCACATGCCAAAGACTTGCAGGTTGATAGGTAAATTGGCCATTAGCAATTTCCCCGAGTATAGGTAGGGAAATATAGGGACAGGTGGGGATGTGGTAGGAATATGGGATTAGTGTAGGATTAGTATAAATGGGTGGTTGATGGGTGGCACAGACTCAGTGGGCCGAAGGGCCTGTTTCAGTGCTGTATCTCTAAATTAAACTAAACTAAATAAGAAGACCAATACTGTACACAGTACTCTAGATGTGGTTTCACGAATGCCCTGTATAACTGAAGTATAATCTCTACATTTGTAATCAATTTTCCTTGCAATAAATGATAACATTCTATTAGTTTTCCTAATTACATGCTGTACTTGCATACTAACCTTTTGTGATTCATGCACTAGGACACCCAGATTCCTCTGCATCTCTGAGCTCTGCAATCTCTCACCATTTAGATAATATGCTTCTTTTTTATTCTTCCCGCCAAAATGGACAATTTCACATTTTCGTGGGTGCAGTGGCATGAGAATGGTGCATGTGAGCCCTGAAGTGGACGTCAGGGCTGGTTGATATTAATGGGCGGGCCTCATTTCTACAAATTTTCTCCGATTTCCCCCTGAACACAGCCAGATCCAGCAGGAGGCTGCAGCCGGAAATCCTCAGGTAAGTGGATGGGGAGACCTCCGGGCACGATCAGGGAGGGCACCCACGGCAATGAGGCCCATGGCTTTTATATGAGGCCCAGAAGAGCACTCCTGTTTCTCCTTGCCCACAAGGAAATCTGAAATAAAATTTAATTATTTACCTCTGGGCCTCTTCTGACGCAACTTCCCAAAATTCAATTTTCCCATGAATTGGCCTAGGATTTTTTTTAATTCACTTTCTGTTTTTCCTTGGCGATTACATCACTTCAGGTTGGTATTGGTGTTGTGTTGCATAATTGCAGCATGGATGAATGGGATAGACTGAATGGGCCAGTTGATCTATTTTGACCATCTTTTTTGTATGTTCATACATAACACCAGAGATGTCTTATTTAAAAAGGAGACTCTTGATTTTTCAGCAAAATCCAGTTGTCATAATTTTCTACTAATTTTTCTGATAGCATTTACTTATCTTTGCAATAATATCTAGAAAATGAAAATGTCAGGGAATAAGAAATTGAAATTAGCCTCCAGACATATTACTTATGGTATTTGGGGTAGATTTTCACTTTGTGCGATAGTGTAAGGTGGGTGAATGTGAATTGGCAGCCCATTTAACATAGAATCATATAGAATCTTACAGCACAGAATCTTACATCATGCCAATGCCAGTTCTTTGAAAGAGGTATTCATTTAGTCAGAAGCTTTTTCCTAGGGTGGAAGAGTCAGTTACTAGGGGACATAGGTTTAAGGTGCGAGGGGCAAAGTTTAGAGGGGATATGCGAGGCAAGTTTTTTACACAGAGGGTGGTGAGTGCCTGGAACTTGCTGCCAGGGGAGGTGGTGGAAGCAGATACGATAGCGACGTTTAAGAGACATCTTGACAAATACATGAATAGGAAGGGAATAGAGGGATACGGGCCCCGGAAGTGCAGAAGGTGTTAGTTTAGGCAGGCATCAAGATCGGCGCAGGCTTGGAGGGCCGAATGGCCTGTTCCTGTGCTGTACTGTTCTTTGTTCTTCGTTCTTTGTTCTTGTCACTATACTGAAAACTGATTTAGTGACATACCTGCCATTGTTTTTGCTTGTATAAGTAGTCAGTCTCTGCCCACACACTTGATGTAGCAATGCAGAGTATACTGGATAGATGTCCATCCATCAGGAGAGTGATTTTGATCTCTCTCTCTGTCTCCCCCTCTCTGTGTTGTTCCCCCCCTCTGTGTCGTCCTCAGTCTGTGATCCCCCCGTCCCCCCTCTCTGCCCCCCTCTCTGTTTCCCCTCTCTCTCTCTCTGTTCCCCCACCCCATCTCTCTCTCTCTTTGTCCCCCCCCCCCCCCCCCGCCCCTCCTCCCCGCCCTCTCTCTCTGACAGTTGCACTGAGCAGGAGCGTTCAGCACAGCAGCTTTGTGCTCGGTCAGTTTGTTTAAAAATATCGCGCTGAGTTTCACAGCGCACAGCTGCTGAAGCAGGAATGCGCTTCCCAACATCGGACAGATTCGGGGTTTTCCGACGGGCTTTTAAAAAAAGTCAGAAAACCCTGAATCTGTCAAAGTTGGGAAGCGCATTCCTGCTTCACCAGCTGTGAAACTGACTTGTGATGCTTTTAAGAAGGCCGGTCTGCAAGAAGAAGACAAAAGGAGATTTCCCATCTCCAGTTACAGAGCCCTGCGAGGATGAGGAATGGCCCAGGTACAGTTTACAGCCGTGGGAAACATTTGGCGGGCCGGATCCTGGTCAGTGGGTCTTATGTTAGACAACCCTGCTCTACACCCTCTAAAGCTTTGATGTCTTTTCTAACATTTGCTGGCTGGAATCTCCCTTGATTTTTATTTCCAAGTGGTACAGATGTAAATGGGTTGCTGAATTGCAATCAGCCATTTTACACTATTGCACAAAGTCAAAATCTACCCCTATAACTTTAATGGGTCTGGAACTACCTAATCTTTTTGACTTTAGTTCCCAACAAGATAGTCAGACTGGCAGATAGACTCTTCTGAGGACCTGAAAACTCCTTTGTGTAAAAATCTGGAAGCTTTAAAGCACTTTGATGCTTATCAAGGTCGAGACTAAAAATCAGCAGGCATAGCAAAAGTAAAATAAAATCATTTGTTGTCACTGCAGGTGATGGTTAGCTATTGAATACAGGATACATGCTCGGTCACATTTGAGTATGCTGTATAGATATAACCTACTGACGCACAAGATATATGCTATATTGTAACTGATCTTTGTAAAATAATACAATCATAAAATACTGCAACACAGAAGGAGGCCATTTGATCCATCGGGTCTGCACCAGCTCTTTCAATGAACAATCCAGTTAGTCCCATTCCCTGCTCTTTCCCCATATCCCTGTAAGTTTTTCTCCTTCAAGTATTAATCCAATTCCCTTCTGTAAGGTACTATTGAATCTATAGCCACCACCCTATCAGGCAGTGCCTACCAATCCTAACTACTTGTTGCTTAAGGACATTGTACAAGAAGGACAGGTTACATCTAAACTGGAGGGGCACAAATATCCTGGCTGCGAGGTTTGCTAGCGTCACTCGGGAGGGTTTAAACTAGTATGGCAGGGAGGGTGGGAACCAGAGCAGTAGGACAGCAAGTGAAATAAACGAAGGGGAACTAGTAAATAAGGCCAGGAAGACTAAGAGGAAGAGCAGGCAGGGAGATGTTGTGGAGCACAGCGGGACTGGTGGTCTGAAGTGCATTTGTTTCAATGCGAGAAGTATAACAGGTAAGGCAGATGAACTTAGAGCTTGGATTAGTACTTGGAACTATGATGTTGTTGCTATTACAGAGACTTGGTTGAGGGAAGGACAGGATTGGCAGTTAAATGTTCCAGGATTTAGAAGCTTCAGGCGGGATAGAGGGGGATGTAAAAGGGGTGGGGGAGTTGCATTACTGGTTAAGGAGAATATCACAGCTGTACTATGGGAGGACACCTCGGAGGAGTCATGCAGCGAGGCAATATGGGTGGAGCTCCGGAATAGGAAGGGTGCAGTCACGATGTTGGGGGTTTTCTACAGGCCTCCCAACAGCCAGCGGGAGGTAGAGGAGCAGATATGCAGACAGATTTTGGAAAGATGTAAAGGTAACAGGGTTGTAGTGGTGGGTGATTTTAACCCCCTATATTGACTTAGTGCTAGGGGCTTGGATGGGGTAGAATTTGTAAGGAGCATCCAGGAGGGCTTCTTGAAACAATACGTAGATAGTCCAACTCGGGATGAGGCCGTACTGGACCTGGTATTGGGGAATGAGCCCGGCCAGGTGGTCGAAGTTTCAGTAGGGGAGCATTTCGGGAACAGTGACCATAATTCCATAAGTTTTAAGGTACTTGTGGATAAGGAAATAAGTAGTCCTCGGGTGAAGGTGCTTAATTGGGGGAAGGCTAATGAGAACAATATTAGGCAGGAACTGAAGAATTTAGATTGGGGGCGGCTGTTTGAGGGTAAATCAACATCTGACATGTGGGAGTATTTCAAACGTCAGTTGATTAGAATCCAGGACCAGCATGTTCCTGTGAGGAAGAAGGATAAGTTTGTCAAGTTTCAGGAACCATAGATAACGCGGGATATTGTGAGCCTCGTCAAAAAGAAAAAGGAAGCATTCGTAAGGGCTGGAAGGCTAGGAACAGACGAATCCCTTGAGGAATATAAAGACAGTAGGAAGGAACTTAAGCAAGGAGTCAGGAGGGCTAAAAGGGGTTATGAGAAGCCATTGGTAAACAGGATTAAGGAAAATCCCAAGGCTTTTTATACGTATATAAAGAGCAAGAGGGTAACTAGGGAAAGGGTTGGCCCACTCAAGGACAGAGAAGGGAATCTATGTGTGGAGCCTGAGGAAATGGGCGTTCTTTGCATCAGTATTCACCAAGGAGAAGGACTTGGTGGATGATGAGCCTTGGGAAGGGAGTGTAGATAGTCTCAGTCATCTCATTATCAAAAAGGAGGAGGTGTTGGGTGTCTTGCAAAGCATTAAGGTAGATAAGTCCTCAGGGCCTGATGGGATCTACCCCAGAATACTGAGGGAGGCAAGGGAAGAAATTGCTGGGGCCTTGACAGAAATCTTTGCTACAGGTGAGGTCCCAGAGGACTGGAGAATAGCCAATGTTGTTCCTTTGTTTAAGAAGGGTAGTAAGGATAATTCAGGAAATTATATTCCGGTGAGCCTTACGTCAGTGGTAGGGAAATTATTAGAGAGGATTCTTCGGGACAGGATTTACTCCCGTTTGGAAACAAATGGACTTATTAGCGAGAGGCAGCATGGTTTTGTGAAGGGGAGGTCGTGTCTCACTAATTTGATTGAGTTTTTTGAGGAAGTGACGAAGATGATTGATGAAGGAAGGGCAGTGGATGTTATCTGTATGGACTTCAGTAAAGCCTTTGACAAGGTCCCTCATGGCAGACTGATACAAAAGGTGATGTCACATGGGATCAGAGGTGAGCTGGCAAGATGGATACAGAACTGGCTCGGTCATAGAAGACAGAGGGTAGCAGTGGAAGGGTGCTTTTCTGAATGGAGGGATGTGACTAGTGATGTTCCGCAGGGATCAGTGCTGGGACCTTTGCTGTTTGTAGTATTTATAAATGATTTGGAGGAAAATGTAGCTGGTCTGATTAGTAAGTTTGCGGACGACACAAAGGTTGGTGGAGTTGCGGATAGTGATGAGGATTGTCAGAGGATACAGCAGGATATAGATCGGTTGGAGACTTGGGCGGAGAAATGGCAGATGGAGTTTAATCCGGACAAATGTGAGGTAATGCATTTTGGAATGTCTAATGCAGGTGGGAAGTATACAGTAAATGGCAGAACCCTTAGGAGTATTGACAGGCAGAGAGATCTGGGCGTACAGGTCCACAGGCCATTGAAAGTGGCAATGCAGGTGGATAAGGTAGTCACGAAGGCATACGGCATGCTTGCCTTCATCGGTCGGGGCATCGAGTATAAAAATAGGCAAGTCATGCTGCAGCTGTACAGAACTTTAGTTAGGCCACACTTAGAATATTGCGTGCAATTCTGGTCGCCACACTACCAGAAGGACGTGGAGGCTTTGGAGAGGGTACAGAAGAGGTTAACCAGGATGTTGCCTGGTCTGGAGGGCATTAGCTATGAGAAGAGGTTGGATAAACTCAGATAGTTTTCACTGGAACGACGGAGGTGGAGGGGCGACATGATAGAGGTTTACAAAGGGATTGAGGATACTTTTTGCAGGATAAAATAATAAGGAAAAGATCTTCAGGAAAATCAGATCGGAATTCCAAGAAGGCACTGAATGTTAACTCGGTAAGAGATTATAAAGACGCAAAGTTAAGTTTATGATTTACTACTTTTCAATCACTGCTTTATTTATTTCTTCCCCTACTCTTTGCCATGCAACTTATTTACATTCTCATTATTCCTCTTTTCCTTTTTACTCCAGCAATCATTTCCTCCTCTTCCTGAAATGTTACCTTCTTGATGATATAATGGTTACTTCGGGAATGGTGTTCAGTAATTAACCTTCAATGGACATTATTTATACAGCAACTTTGACAGTGAGTCAGCAAGATATTCAACAGTGGTGTTGAATAGACTTTATTTACCTCAGTGATTTCACAGCCAAACTGATCCAGTCCTCACCTCACACCCATGCAGCAATCAGCAGCAGGAATCCTGACTGATTTCCCACATCCTAATTCAAGGACTCAGGACAAATGTCTACATAGCTCCGCTACATGCTGGAAGAAACTTTCTGATCGATCAGCATGCTTCTTATTGCTATTTATTTCCCTTCTATTGTACTCACTTTATTTCACACACAGCTTCCTTCTCACATTCGCACAAACTTTTCATTTATCTACCTGCGGGATTCTCTTTCGTTCATTTCTCACTTTACTTGTTTTCTTCCTGTCCATCACTTTTCATTTAATTCATTTTTTTTCCTGTTCTGCTTATCATAGTATCATTTATGGCACAGAGGAGGCCTTTCGGCCCATAGAGTCCATGCCGGCTCTCCAAGGAGCTATCCAGTCAGGCTCACCCTCTTTCTCAAACCTTTCGCCCTGCACGTTTATTTCCTTCAAGCGGCCATCCAATTTCCATTTGAAGTTTGATTGTCTCTGCTTCCACCACCCTTGTAGGCTGCGAGTTCCAGGTCATTACACCTGCTGCTTAAAAAGGTTCTTCCTCATATTCCCCCTGCACCTCCTTTCCAAAGCCTTTAATCTGTGTCCCCGAATCCCGATATCATTAGTTTATGGGAACAGTTTTTCCTTGTCTAACTTATCTAAGCCTGTCAGAATCTTATACACTTTGTTACGAGCAGGTGAGAAAGGTATCTAGGGGTCCCTTTTGGCCTTCACCTGGTCTTAATTTTTAAACACACTGTGTTTTGGGCTCCCCCTTGGTGACTCCTTGTTCAATACTTTCCAATTATAAGGCAAAGAAATGAGCATAAACAGGCTTTCTTAGGCTTTAAGAAGAAAAATGAAATTTATTAAACCTTAAACTTGAACTCTAATTCAGTTAATGCCTACAGATACCTGTTGCGCGCCACGCTATCATGCATACGCAATACACACATGCAAATAGGGACAGAAAAGAGCTGAAGAAAAATAAAATGGAGAGGTTTGACGCAATATCAGAAGAGTTTCTTGTTACTGTGCTTCGAGTTGACTGTATCCTTCTGTAGTTAATTATTGCTTTTCGTTGGGGCCCAGTATTCTTCTTAAACCTTGTTCACTGTAGGAGACTTTTCTCTCTTGGGGTTCATATGTCTTCAATGGTTTCCGAAGCTGGTGAGACCGAGATGGGAGCAGACAGGAGAGAGATGTTCTCAGTCCAGGAGCAAACAGATCACTGAGTTTTAAATCTCTGTGGCAAGTTCAAATTCAAAAAATGAATAGCCAGTTAGTCATGTGACCAAACTGGTCTAAACACGTCTGTTTGTGTATTCGGCCATCTTCGCAGTTAACCTGGAATGCAAGCCTCTACACCTTCAATATCTGGTAATCAAAAGTCCATTGTGGATTAAATTGGAGCAGGGAGTGGTCCCTTTGTCCTTTTCAAGCACTGTCTGTTACTATGCAAATGTCTCTCCAGTCAGGGGTCTGGCAATTCCTTGTGATAGGCCCTCTTTTCTTCCGAGCAACAATTTTAAGTTTTAATATTCATGTGGTGAAATATGTGTCTCATTCTTGGCAGGTGGGGGCCTGTATGGCAACGTCTATTAAATCTCCCCTCAATCCCCATTGTTCTAAGGAGAACAAACCCAGCTTTTTCAATCTAACCTTGTAACTAAAATACCCCATCCTCAGGACCATTCTGATAAATCTCCTCTGCACTCTCTCAAGGACCCTCACATCCTTCCTAAAATGTGGTGACCAGAACTGGATACCATAGTCCAGTTGGGGCCTAACCAGAGCTTTATAAAGGTTCAGTATAACTTCACTGCTTTTTACTCAATGCCTCTAACTATGAAGTCCAAAATCCCTTATGCTTTGCTAACCACTCAATATGTCCTGCCAGCTTCACAGATCGATGCAAATGCACCCTGAGGTCCCTCTGTTCCTGCACACTCTTTAGAACTGTGCCATTAAGCGTATATTGCCTCACCCTATTCCTTCTGCCAAAATGCATCGCCCCACACTAATCAGTTTTGAATTCCTCTGCCACTTGTCTGCCCATTCTGCTAGTCTATCTATGTCCTGTTCCAGTCGATTGGCTTCATCCTCACTGTTTGCCACACCTCCAAGTTTGGTGTCATCGGCACATTTTGAGATATTACTCTGTATTCCAAGATCCAAGTCATTTATATAGAGCAAAAAAAAAAGTGGTCCCAGCACTGACCCTTGGGGAACACCACTGTCAACGATCTTCCAGTCTGAAAAACAACCATTTACTACGACATGCTGTTTTCCGTCCTTAAGCCAATTTTTATCCAATTCGAACACTAACCCTCCTATTCCATGAGCCGCCACTTTGTTAACCAGACTTTTATGTGGTACATATCAAACACTTCCTTTCAATCCATATAAACAACATCCACCACATTCCCTTCATCACCCTTCTGTTACTTGATCAAAAAATTCAATTAGTCAAGAATTATCTACCTTTTACAAGGGATCAGCACTTTAAATGTCAATTAAAACATTAAATTGAACATAAAAGCGCTACTTTCAACCCCTAATGATCACAAAATAAATTTATTTCCCCCTCCTCCGCCACCATAAAACCATTTTTGACAGTCCCGTCCTTTAAACCCCAAACTTTGCACTCTTTGCCCTTCAAACCTTCCCACCATTCCAATAGCCAATAAAAAATGTTTTCCACGCTCCTACACCCTTCCCGCCTTGAAAATTTTATTCCTCCCTCCTCTCCACCAGGTTCTCGCCTCCGAACTCCATACCAAGTTCCAAAGGCGCGCGGGCTGCGAGTGGCGGCTGTAAAATCAATCTATTTCAGGTTAATTTGAATATTTAGATGAAGGCCCTGCCACCAAGCGGCGGGGCGGGGGCAGCTGCACCAAGGGCCCCCGCCGCTGGTACTATGCGGCAGGCCCTTCTCGATGTCAGGGGTCGAAGCAGGCCTCTCCCCGCAGAATTTTACCGGCCCCACTCACCGCCTCCCCCACCCCCCCGCTCCCGCTGTGACCCATGGCATTCTGTCCCTTTTCTTGAATATCCAGGCAAGCCCTTCAGTTATCTCCATCCCCACTACCTTTATCAACCTGGGATCCAAGCCATTCGAACCAGGTGGTTTATCTATCCTAAGCATAGCCAGCCTTTTTAGTACCTCCTCACTTCCAATTTTTATCTTATCCATTGCCTCTACTCTCTCCGCTTCTATAGATATTTTGTCAGATTCCACTTCTTTAGTGAACACTCATTCAAAGTACTCATTAAGTATATTAGCCTTGCCCTGCACCTCTGAGCATATATTACCCTCTCCGTCCCTCATAGCCCCACTCCATCTCTTAGTACCCGCTTACTATTTACATGCTGGTATAAGATTTTTGAGTTCCTTTTTATGTTGACTGCCATTCTATTCTCATATTCTCTCTTTGCCAGTCTTATTTTCCTCTTCAGCTCCCCTCTCAACTTATTGTATATGGCCCGGTTCTCAATTGAACAATTCACTTGATATGCATCATACACCCTCTTTTTTTGCTTCATCATAAGCTCTATCTCTCTTGTCATCCAAGGAGCCCTGTTTATTGTTCCCTTACCTTTCACCCGTGTTGGAATGTAACTAGCCCATACCTGAAGCATCTCTTCCTTAAAGATAACCCATTGTTCTGACACAGCTCTTCCTGGCAGTCTTTGGTTCCATTCTGGCCTGGCTAGATCTCTTCTCATTGACATTAACCCTCTTCCAATCTAGACATTCCACTTTATTTCATTCCTTGCTTTTCTGCATTATTAGTCTAACCTTTATGACACTGGGACCACCTCATTTCCCAGCATCAGATTCAGTAAAGCTTCCTTTCTAGTTATCAAGTTGATCAAGGAAGTTCTCCTGAACACATTTCAGAAATTTCCCCCCACTCCTTATCCTTTACTCTAAAATTCTCCCTATCCATATTTGGGTAATTAAAGTCCCCCAATATCAGCACTCTACAGTTCTTGCACAGCTCTGTTATTTCTCTGCAGATTTGCTCCTCTATCGTCTCTCTCACTATTTGGAGGCCTATAGGATACCCTTAGTAATGTGATCATACCCTTTTGTGGTCTGAACTCTAACCAAATGGATTCTGTCTTCCCCCCTCAAGGACATCCTCCCTTTCCAACACTGCAATATTTTTCCTAATCAGTACTCCCAGCCCATCTCCTTTTTTTCCTTCTGTATCTTTTCTGAACACTTTATAAATTTGTATATTAAGCGCCCAGTCCTGGCCATTTTTAAGCCACGTTTCCATCATATTCCCATACTGCTATTTGTGCTTGTTAGTCACCAACCTTCTTCACCACACTTTGTGCACTTGCACACATGCATTGTAATCCTGTCTTTGCATTCCTTGTAGTCCTTCTCAGTCTGTTCCCATCTAATACGGAATTACTCCCTTCTCTAGCACTGTCCGGCACTCTCACATTATGCACCTTATTTCTCTTTTCTACTTCTATATACTGGTGCCCATCCCCCTGTCAATTTAATTTAAACCCTCCCCAACCACTCTAGTGAATCTCCCTGCGAGGACATTGGTCCCAGTCCTGCTGAGGTGCCACCTGTCTCTTTTGAATACTTCCGAAGAAGGGTCACTGACCCGAAACGTTAACTCTGCTTCTCTTTTCACAGATGCTGCCAGACCTGCTGAGTGGTTCCAGCATTTCTTGTTTTTATTTCAGATTTCCAGCATCCGCAGTATTTTGCTTTTATTCTTTTGAATAAGTGTATTTTGCCCCAGAACTCTTCATTTTTCATCTAGTTTGTTACTCTCCTACCCATCACTCCTGATCTATCTTATTGCTCACTTTTCCCAATCCATTGCTCTTTTTTTCGCATTTCTCATTTCACCATTACTTTACCATTACTCCAGCTTTAAGCTGGCTCATTTCCCTCAAATTGTTTATCGTTAAACTAGCTTGTTTCTTTTCCTTTCACTGCTCTCTACTGCTTTGTCATGTCTCTTCCAACTTATTTTTTCCAAGCATTTCCCAGCCTTGTTCTTTGCTTTGTTTTAGTTCATTGTCTTTTTTTTTTCATTTGTTCCATTGTCTTCTCCCTGCTTGATTGGTGCAGTCTTAACCTATTCTCATTGCAAGATGCAGATGGAGTATTGGTAACAAGGTTGAGCAAGAGAAAAAGATGTATATAGTTACAAGAGAAGTTGCCATACAATACAACAAGCGTCAGAGAAAAGATGAAATCAAGCAAGGTGATGGAAGTTCAGAATAAGCTAAGCCATTATGGTAGGTTAGGTAATCTATTACCTGAGCCTGGCAGTTGTACAGTACTCCAGGGCACTATTGATGATTGACAAGCCAGCCTGGATCACTAATGAAACCTGAAGGATTAGATCTGTTCCTAGGGCTTGTGATTCATCCTCAAGATATCCCTAAAATTTGATGTATGGTGGTCCTTACTGAACAAGCAGAAGGAAGCTTACCAGTAGTCAATGCTGGTAAGGTGAGCACTTTTAGCTGGTTAAACTCCAGCACAACCCCTTGGCAGTCCCTAAGCCAACAGTGTCTAAATTCTCTGTCTTTGCCAAGTGTGGTATCCCTCTTTGCAATGAGATCATTCCTTTGAGTACTCCATGGGTATTTGTGCATGTCAGGCTTTTGACTAAATTAGAAATTTCAAGCTCTCAATTGAGGTACAAATGAGGAAGACCATATGACTCACCATAAGCCATCTGTAAACCGTGGAGCAGAGTCAACTCCCCCTTGGCCCCTTTATTCCCTGCACCCACTTGATCCTGGCCGTCACGTGGGACTAAGACCTCTTAATTCAGGCTGGGTGTTTGGGATATCGGGGTTACAGGAGAGCCACCCTCCACTTAATCCACAGGCTACAGTTAGTGGCTTAGTATAAATAGGAGGAAACTCAGTCCTTTCTTTAACTATCAATTTACTTTATTCACGTTGTTGTACTATGTAAGAATAAGGCTTATACACTTAGTTAGACAAAAGCCTGCAACTCAAACTGAGTTATACAGTTAATAACAAAGCTAGCTAGAATTGATAAGCACACCCACTAGGTTCCTCTGACCTTTCCCTGACCTAGTCACAGAAAACAAAATATAATACCCGAAAAAGGGGAGAGCTGATGCTGGCCAGGCGTTCCGTTCTCTCTCTCTTTTACATCGTCGCCGCATTGCTCACGCAGGGTCTTCCACTTCCACGATGGTTGGTTTCCAGAGTTTATCGCTGGCTCTATGCCCAAAAAGCTCTGTTCTTATTCTCCTTCTTATCTCTCCAGAACTGAGCTGCCTATTTCCAGTTGGTTTAAGCCTGCTCACCTCGTTCGTATCTTCTCCTAATTGGCCCAGGCCCAAAGACCCCGGTATCACACCGTGTCCAAATAAGGCTCTTTTCCTGTGATCGTTCCTTTGTCTTGTCACATAAATTAATTAGTTCAAACTGGTTTTTACCAGCACAGGCCAGTGTCTGAGCTCCAGGATACTACAGGTCACAAACAATCCCAGCAGTTTGTAACTGATTCTGTATTTCTTGCAGCCCCTGGCCAACATCTCCCCCCTCATGATCCAAAGATACTTATCTTAGGATCATCTAGTTTCCCTTCTTTGTGAACCATTCCTGAGAACGTCATTGTCCCCCAATGGGTGTGCAATACTGTTACATATAAAAAGATACATTTATAAAACACAGAATATACAGTTGTTTTTTTTTACAGTTTTTACATTGACAACGGTTTCTTCTGTTTCATTATAGCCCCATCATCCAATCTTCGCAAAATTTCATTTTTCCACCTTCTAAGCTGATATACATTGAGTACAACAATTATTAGTGCACATGGAATCACTATGACAGTAATATGTGATACAAATCTGACCCATGGATGTATTTGAACATTAGATCCCCAATTCCAAAACTTACTCCAAAACCCTGGGTTGCGCAACAGTTCATTTGCCTTGGCGGCATGAGTTCTAATTGAGTTAGTGTGTTTATTCCATTGATGAATTATCTCTTTTGCCTCTTCTGCTATTTGTGCCCAATCCGCTGTTAGGTGTGGGATGGGTGGTAATTCGGTAGCAATATATTCCCGTACCTCTTGATCTGTATCAGTACGTTGGACCGTGAGATTCTCCTTTATCACTATCCTCGTTATTGGCTTAGACAGTACTTGTCCACCAACTACCAAGTCTGAGGTTACATTGTGAATGGCTACATTGTGTCCCTCCAGAGGGCACTGTTTCCATCCCTTGTTGTAGTCCATAGCAGCCGTGGCTATGTAATACGTTTGCCCCACAAGGGCATATTGTAAAAAGGTCTGGTTATTAACAGGCAAAATGGACAATGAACAATTTTCATAGGTGCTGTGCCCGCAATTTGTAAGTTTCTGTCTCGTTGTCTCTTCCGGACAGGCCCAGTGATTCCCCCCTTGATGACATTTTGACAAATCTACCCATTTCTCAACATCATCCATTACAATGGCATGAGATGGTGGGTTACTTAAAGATATCCAAATACCCTCCTGGTACTTGCCCACGTTATGGACTCTATTTAAAGGGTAGGTCAAATTGCTTCTGTGTTGGGGAATATGAAACACTGCCCCAACATAATATCTTCCTCTATCCTCGTCACAGGTACCCAACACTCTGTTAGTTAAGGTCAAACTTCTGTTCCCTCTGGTATACGCAATGTTCTTACCACGCACGCCAACCCACCCACTCCCGCATAATACAAATTTAAATCTTCTCGCTGTCCTTTGTTGGTTCGAACTATCTTGATCTGCCGAGCAAAGTTGTTTCTGGCCACGGGATAGTCTTCCCACGTCGTCACTGCTTCAGGCGCATTCATTCGTCGTGACATCTCTGATGCGGGTTCACCTATAGTCTCAAATATGGTCAATCCAATAGCAATGAAATGTATCACCCTCTTCATTGTGGGCTGGACCTGTAATGTACAAGTGTAATTTCTGCTCTTATTTACAGTTTCTTTCTTATCCTATTTTAAGTCCAGTCTCTCCATACACTGAGCCAGACCATCTATATCTTGTTCCCAATTTGTTTCTGATTCTAACCATCCATTTCTCCTAGCCCACTTATTTCCCCTGTTTTCTTTATTTTTCTTTCATTTTTTCCTTCGATTTCTCTCTATATGTGGACGTACAACATCAGGTTGTCTTTCAAACACTTTCGCTTGGATCCGCAGTTGATCCTGCTCTTGATCTCCCTGATCTTCGATCGAAACATCGGTAGCATCAAGCATCACATGCCAACTGTGATTATCTTGTTTTTCTCCCACTAACTTTAACTGATTAATGTGATACCAGCCACATTTATCTGGTGCCGTCAATACTTTGTATACAGATGGACTAGCTTTATGTACTATCTCATAGGGACCGGTGAACTTTGGACTCAAGAATGAGGTGGGCTGGTATATTCTGATCATTACCCTTTGTCCAGGGCTCAACTCTATCGGGCTGGCTTTCGCATCGAAATAAGCCTTGCTTTGCTGTCTCTTCTTTCCTTGTTGGTGAGCTGCCACATAATTTGCTTCTCTCACTGTTTCTACTAGTTGTTGCACCTATTTTTCGGATATAATACTGTCCATCTCGGGTTCGGACAAGTCCAAACCTACCAACCCCTCCATTCCTCTCATGTCCCTTCCTGTCATGAGTTTACAGGGAGTATAGCCTGTTGATGAAGCTACGGAATTCCTGATTACCATCAACACATAGGGCAAAACAACCTGCCAGGTCGTCTTGTGCTGCTGTACCATTTTAGCTATCATGTTTTTCAATGTCCGATTCATCCTTTCCACAATTCCACTAGACTATGGTCTATAGGGTATGTGGAATTTCTGTTTGACCCCAAAGAGGATTTACATTTTGCATTACTTGGGCTGTAAAATGTGTTCCCTGATCGGATTCTATGCTTCGGGGTAAACCCCACCGAGTGAATACCCTTTCTAACAGAATTTTCGTGGTGATTTTGGCTGTATTTGTTCTGGTTGGAAAAGCTTCCACCCATTTGGTAAACGTAGCTACTATTACTAGAATGTACTTAAACCCTCCTGGAGTGGGGGGGTCGGAGTCCTACATAGTCTATTTGTAAATTAGTCCAAGGCCCTTCTACTGGTCTAGTATGTCGGAGGGCCCCTTTCTTGACATTCCTATCGGGGTTGTGTTCAAACAATTCTTGACGTAGTGTTCCAGATCACCTTTCATTCCAGGCCACCAGCACACCTCCTTTATCCTTTCCAGGGTACTCTCTGTCCCTTTATGTCCCCATAAGTCATGGTACCAGTGGATTATTTGGTTTCGTCCCTCCTCTGGCACTACGAATTTTTCTTCACATAAAACCACTCCATCCTGAATATAGATCCCCTTGTACTCTTTGTATGTGTCTGACTCTATTCCTTCTATCAGTTTTTTCAATTCTCTATCTTTCTTCTGCTCCTCTGTTAAATCCTGTTTCCCTTTCTGTTCCCCAATGTCCTCAATCAGTGGCTGCCATTCCTGCCCACTAGGCGAGTTGTTAGTGGAGGTTACCGGTCATAGTATTCCTTGTAGCAGCAAACTCTGTATCACCTTTCCCACCTCCTCTTCTGCCTGTTACAGAAAACCATACTGCTTCTGTGGTTTGGGGTCCGGACCCTGTATACACACACTCCCGGTCATTCTCACACAATCATGTTTATGTCGAGCAAATACTACTGAATTCCGTGTGATAATTTGTTGTACTTCACTATCGCTACTCATTTCTTCTGGTCTTGTCCACAGTTCCCACTGCTCATCCGCTTTCCTGTACCCTTCCGGAGTAAGTTTTGAATGAGCTTTTACCTTCGTGATCCCATATCCTTTCCTCTGTGCTCCTTCAAAGATGTATCTTAATAATGGGGCCGATGGAAGGGGCTTCCCATCCGTTGAGACAAAACCTCTCGCCTCCCATAAGGGTAAGTGTTCCATGAGGCTATTACAGACATACATGCTATCAGAATATAGAACTGATCCGGGCGGGAAGTATTCTGGGTGGCCAACCACATATGCGATGGCTGCTAATTCTGCCGCCTGCGCGCTCATGGTTTTAGGCAATTTTAAGGCTGCGCTAAACTTTTCCTGACTGTGTTCGTCTTCTACATATATCCTGCACCCAGTTTTCCTCTCGCCATCCTGTACTGATGAGGAACCATCCACAAAAATTTTTAAGTGAGGTTCTTCTTTTTCCTTTGCATCTTTGCTTTCGGTCTCCGTTGCTTTCTCCAATCCACTCCGACCCCCTCCTTTTTGTTTTGATACAAATGGTCCATTGGGATCATTTGCTATCATGACTTGACACTCATGTTTCTCTCCTTGATACACTAGGTTGTCTGCCAACATAGTGGTAGTTTTTACTCCTTTCACGCTTATGTTTCTTCCTTGTAACAATAGTGTCCACCAAGCAATTCGGTTCTGAATTACTGACCCATCTTTGATCCTACCGTCTCATAGTAACTGTACGGGGGTATGTTCTGTCAATATTGTAAGTGGGTTCAGTCCCACTATGTAAGTAAAATACTGTACTGCCCAAAAAACTGCTAACGAATGTTTCTCGCACGTCGTATACCCCTGCTCTACCGGTGAAAGCATACGCGAGGCATACGCTACTGGTCTCAATTTCCCGTGTGTCTCCTGTAACAGAAATGCTGAGAGATTGGTGTCTGTGGTAGCTACCTCCAATGAAAACGGTTTAGTTGGATTTGGGGTTTTCAGAGCAGGCGCAGCAGCTAGTGCCTGCTTTAAATCTGAAATGGCCTGTGTGTGTTCAGTTTTTCCACTCCTACGCCACATTCTTTTTCAATAGCTCCATTAATGGGGCTGCTTTTGTAGCGAATCCATCAATATGGTCCCTGCAATATCCCACCAAACCCAGGAAAGATCTCAACCCTTTTACATCCCTCGGGACAGGGAGTCTGCCAACCGCTACTACCCTTCGTTGGTCAATTTTTCTCTTTCCTGGTGTCAAGATCATTCAAGAACAAGTAAGTAACCTTCTGTTTCATAACCTGCGCTTTTTTAGGGTTTACTTTTAGTCCCAATTCGTGTAACAATTGTAGTAATTCACTTAGTAACTGATAATGTTCCTGTTCCGTTTCAGTTTGTAGCATTAAGTCGTCTACGTACTGCACCAGGCATTCAGGCTTTGAGAACCTTTTTAACCCTTCCCTTAGACGTTGGTGAAATATAGACGGGGAATTATGGAATCCCTGTGGCAGGGCGGTCCATGTATATTGTTGTCCTTGGAAGGTAAACGCAAATTTATATTGGCATTCTTTCTCCAGTGGAATAGACCAAAAACCGTTATTTATGTCTAAAACTGTGAACCACTGTGCATCCTCATTTTGTTTAACTACCGTCTCTGGGCTAGTTGCTACGGTGGAGGCCGTTAACGGGGTTACTTTATTTAATTCTCGATAGTCTATCGTTAGTCGCCAGCTACCATCCGGTTTCCTCACCGGCCAAATAGGCGAGTTGTTAGTGGAGGTTACCGGTCATAGTATTCCTTGTAGCAGCAAACTCTGTATCACCTTTCCCACCTCCTCTTCTGCCTGTTACGGAAAACCATACTGCTTCTGTGGTTTGGGGTCCGGACCCTGTATACACACACTCCCGGTCATTCTCACACAATCATGTTTATGTCGAGCAAATACTACTGAATTCCGTGTGATAATTTGTTGTACTTCACTATCGCTACTCATTTCTTCTGGTCTTGTCCACAGTTCCCCGAACGTGCATATCCTATCCTGATATTCCCCCACCGGGACGGATGTGTGATCTATACTAATCATGCCCAAGGGCATTTGCCAAATCGCGCAATTAACAGGGTCAAAACAGAGTCCTGCTTTAGCCATATAATCACACCCTAATATATGTTCTTGTTCTCTGGGTAACTGAATGAGAACCACTGAGTGCTCTATTGCTACGTCCCCCACACTGACTTCCAACGGTATGCTCACATATCCTACTTGTGAATGTCCTGTGAATCCGCTTAAAACAAGTTTACTTTGAATTTTCCAATCTACTTCACTAACATTGGTGGTGTTTACGGCGGTTCGGGATCCTCCAGTGTCCCAAAGGAACGTGACAGGGCGGCCTCCAACCCTACCATTCACTAGGGGTCTCCCTGTGTTATCCCACCGCGTGTCACACACCCATAACGGAGAGGCCTGCGACCGTCATTGTGGTTCAGGGTACGACCCCGAAGATGGTGCTATCTCTAGTATACCACATTGAGGATTTGACCTATTTGGTCCTTCCACGGGTAGGCTCTGGTGTTTATTCTGGCCTCCTCCCCGACCTACATTTTCTTGTCTTGGGTTTGGGCATTCTCTTTTGAAATGTCCCTCCTGGCCACAGTTATAGCAGTGGGTCGGCCCGCCTGGAGTTCTCCCCGTTCCCGGGATGGATCCTCTCCCAATGCCTCTACCCCTTCCTCCTGTCTGAAACGCTGGGTGGGGTGCCCCCTGTGCAGTTCCCCTCCCTTCATTTCTCCAGGTTATTGTCTGATCTTTTACAGGCATTGCCTTTCCCCCAGGGGCCTTGGAGAATTTTGTTGTTTCCTTCACCCATGCTCTAACCATCCTCCTGAGTACCCAAGCCTCTGTGTGCGTGTCATCAGAGGGATCAAATTGATCTAGTGCCCTTCTTGACTCCTCAGTGCCATGCGACACCAGCGTTCTCAGCCATCGATTTCTAATCTCTGGCGTTGGATTTGCTGTATCTAGGATTGCACCATATACCCCTTGAAACACCGCCCAGATGCGGGCTGCAAACGCAACAGGGTGTTCACCTTTTCTTTGATAGCATTTCATTAGTGCCTCCACTGGGTCCCCTCCATTAGCGCCCATGACATTTAATACTTGTTCTTTTAAATCCTCATTTGTGCCTCTACCAAGTTTTTGTTCCTCCGGTAGGGCGGAGTGTATGTGTGGGTATAGGCACATTATAATTAATTTTCTTTCTTCAGCATCATCTAAGCCGTGTATTCCTCTCTGTTGACTGATCGCTTGGAACAGCTCCCTAGGATCATCCCCAGGTGTGCACGTCCCAATGTCTTTTGAAATATCCCTCAATTGCTGTACCCCCATTGGAGTGGAATATGTCATATGCGGGCCAGCTGCCACCTGGCCATCTGCCCCTATCGCTGCCCTAGTGGTCACAAGGGGGGCCATGGGGGCCGATGTCTCCTTTGGCTCTGGCTCATATGCTGGCGGAGGAGCCTCGGGTAGAGGGTCTTCATCATCATGGCCGTATCTAGCCGCTTCGTCTGCTAAGTCATTCCAATCTATGTCCCCTTCACCGTTCTCCTCACTTCCTTCAGGTGCAAAAACACAGATTATACCTCTCTGCACGGCTAGCTGGTCTTGCAGTCTCGCTATGTATTTTTGACACTTTGTGTGATCACCTGAATTACTTCTCTTTTCCTGAGCTGCCGTCTGAATCACATTCATGGCAGTTTTTAAATCACTGCATTGCTGTTTCCATCCTTCCACCTCAGCTTTAGCTGCTTGGGCTTCTCCCTCTCAGCTACTTTTTTCCGTAACTAGTTTTTCACACTGTAACTGATATTGGTTCATATGCATCAAATCCGCACTTCTCTGTCCCTGCAAATCAGTTACTTTTTCACTAAGGCGGGCTGCCTCCTCACTGAGTTTTTTATTCTCTTCCTCTAGTCTGTTCTGCTCATTTTTAGCCTGCTGTTAGCATTCTATCCATTCCTCAAGTAAATAGCCGATAGCTACTGACTTCTGTATTTTTAAATATTTCCTAGCTGACAATCTTCAGCTGTGCAATCTTCCAAAGGCTTCCCCTACGGGTTTTCCTTTGTCGCTAGTGTGACCGGCATACTCTCCGTATTGCGGCCACTTCCCTACTACGTATTTTTGGAGGAATCCCTTCCAATCAAAACAATCCGAGTCTCCAGGGCTTGGAGATTCCCTTTGTTTCGTCATCTTATGTTAGTAGCTACAAATTAACCCCTAAGTTCCTGTTCTCTCTGTACTTTGCCAATTTGGTTCGGCTCGAGTCTCCCACTGATTCAACTGAGAGATTTATCCTCGAGCATACCCAGGGATGCCAATTATGTAAACTGTGGAGCAGAGTCAACTCCCCCTTGGCCCCTTTATTCCCTGCCCCCACTTGATCCTGGCCAACATGTGGGACGAAGTCCTCTTAATGCAGGCTCAGGCTGGGTGTTTGGGATATCGGGGTTACAGGAGAGCCACGCTCCACTTAATCCAAAGGCTACAGTTAATAGCTTAGTACAAAGAGGAGGAAACTCAGTCCTTTCTTTAACTATCAATTTACTTTATTCACGTTGTTGTACTATGTAAGAATAAGGCTTATACACTTAGTTAGACAAAAGCCTGCAACTCAAACTGAGTTATACAGTTAATAACAAAGCTAGCTAGAATTGATAAGCACAGTGGGCGGCACAGTGGTGCAGTGGTTAGCACCGCAGCCTCACAACTCCAGCGACCCGGGTTCAATTCTGGGTACTGCCTGTGTGGAGTTTGCAAGTTCTCCCTGTGTCTGCGTGGGTTTTCTCCGGGTGCTCCGGTTTCCTCCCACAAGCCAAAAGACTTGCAGGTTGGTAGGTAAATTGGCCATTATAAATTGCCCCTAGTATAGGTAGGTGGTAGGGAAATATTGGGACAGGTGGGGATGTGGTAGGAATGTGGGATTAGTGTAGGATTAGTATAAATGGGTGGTTGATGGTCGGCACAGACTCGGTGGGCCGAAGGGCCTGTTTCAGTGCTGTATAACTAAACTAAACTAAACCCACTAGGTTCCTCTGACCTTTCCCTGACCTAGTCACAGAAAACAAAGTATAATACCCAAAAAAGGGGAGAGCTGACGCTGGCCAGGCGTTCCGTTCTCTCTCTCTTTTACGTCGTCGCCGCATTGCTCACGCAGGGTCTTCCACTTCCATGATCGTTGGTCTCCGGAGTTTATCGCTGGCTCTATGCCCAAAAAGCTCTGTTCGTATTCTCCTTCTTATCCCTCCAGAACTGAGCTGCCTGTTTCCGGTTGGTTTAAGCCTGCTCACCTTGTTCGTATCTTCTCCTAATTGGCCCAGGCCCAAAGACCCCGGTATCACACCGTGTCTAAATAAGGCTCTTTTCCTGTGATCACTCCTTTGTCTTGTCACATAAATTAATTAGTTCAAACTGGTTTTTATCAGCACAGGCCAGTATCTGAGCTCCAGGTTACTACAGGTCACAAACAATCCCAGCAGTTTGTAACTGATTTTGAATTTCTTGCAGCCCCTGGCCAACATCATCCATCCAGAAATATCCTACAGTTCCACATATAAAGGCACCGTGCTGTTTTTCTTTAATGATTGCAGATTTTTTGCCTACATTATTGTACTCAAAAGTCCATTCCATAGCCAATCTGTGTGAAGAAGAACTTACTAACATCAGTTCTAAATTTGGCTTCTACTTGTTTCAACCCATGTCTCTAGCGGTTTAATTTGAAGTAGTGTGTTGAATCTGTCTTTTCTTTATTGTTTGCTATCTTTTCAACTTGATAAGATCACCTCCTTTCAAGGCTGAAATCCCACATTTCTTCAGTCTTTCTTGACAAACCTAGCCCTCTGATGTTAGGGATCAATCTCATGGCTCCTCTATGAACTGCTTACAGGGCTTGAATGTCCCCATTGTAATTCAATGGCCAGACCTGTGCACAGTACCCAAGGTGTGATCTGACCAACACACTATGCATATTGAGTTTGACTTCCTCTGACTTATGCTTTGGTGTATTTGCTATTTACTTTGTTAATTACTACTCTGCAGTCAATAGAGATGTTGAGCATTAAGTCTTCTAAAAGCCTCGTTACAGCTTCTAATTTATCTATTCCAACAATTCATTGAGTACTTATGTTAATCTTTTTCCTCTAGTATAGTACATTAGCTTTGTTCATATTAAAATTCATCCTGCCATTGTTACACTAACTTGTATATTTTGTTGGAAAATGCAGAATCATTCCCTTCTGTATGCGTGATGGTTGCTGTTTATTAAATTGTCATTATGCAGGTAGGTTTGATAAATATGCAAGGGAATATTTTATGCAGCTACAACTGGATTGTAAAAACTGTGGAACTTCACCACTGATACAGCAGGAGTTTTCGGGGTAAGTGGGTGCGGACAGGAGGAGGCCTGCAGCAGAGTGAGGGTGTAATGGAGGCTTGGAGTAGATGACGAGCCCATTGGTATTATGCCCCCAATAATTTTTGGGATTCTCCTTTTTGGAGGCCCCCACCCCAACCAAGAACGTCAGATTCGCCCAACTTTTGCCAAAATCTGGCAGGTACACCTGATAAAACAAGCTTTATCTGTAATGATTGTACACCGAATCCTGAACATTCATCTCATTTATAGATTTCCTGACCTTAGTCCTGTCCCCTTGGCAGCATTAGCCTTGTAAGGAATAGGCAAAGATTCTTATACTAGTTTCAGCTAGAACTGCCAGCACAGGCCAGCACCTGGTGTACCAAAGAGTTGCTGCTGGACTGCACCAGAATTGCTGAGCACTTTTGGTCTCTTATTCCTATATTTAGAACTAATAATCATTTCCATTATTTTGTATGGGATTGATGCATGGGTCACAGGTCTGCAGTTGCCTTGGTGCATTTTGTAAGCTTTTTGGAAAGCAAACATCATGTGAAACTGTTTCTAATCAACCAAAATTCCCAGGTCTTTATTGACTCTCCATAATGTCTGTCAAACCTTTCAAATCGCATCCACCTGTCTCTTAATACTTAAGGACTAATAACATCCATCCATGGGAATTTATTTCTTTTGAGCCCTTCCAGGCCATTTATGACTAGTTTATTAATTCCACTTGGATTATTTTTATTTAGAGAGCATATGTTTCTCATGCCTTCCTTGATAAATAGTTGGAGGAAATAATCATTTAATATATTAACCACCTTATGTTCATCCCCACTATTGATCCCATTAGCACATTTTATATTATTTCCAGGTCTCTCTTCTCCCCTTTGCCAACCCGTTGACATGTTTCTGCATGTTCTTGTATTCATCCCAGTGAATTGCTCAACTTTCTTGCTGCAGAATTTGTCGAGGTTGTTTTTCCTTCTCATTGCACTTCTGATTCGTTAATTTGGAGTCATGCGTGTTTACCCTTACTATATTTAATTGTTTTAATCTATTTAATCTTCATGCCTAGTGTTATGCCGCAAAAGTTCACAGTGCCAGATGTTCCAAAGAAATGTTATTTGGAAGAAAAGAACGTGAGGATAAGATTGGTTTCAGCTGTGATTTGCTAGCACATATCTGCTTTGGGACACCGACATCAAGACCAAATGGGGGTTCCGAATCTACAATTGCCAGGAGGGAGACCAACACAGCAACATTCCTGGAGGCGTCCTCAGAGGGATAAAATGAAATATATTAATCAGAGAGGAAAACCCCTCTGGATGGCTTGTTGGGGCCACGGGGCAGCCTTTCCTCCCTGCGAGCCCTCTTTGGGGGATAAAGCCTCTGGCTCAGATGGTCCCCCCAGACTGCCATTAACTTGGTGGTCTCCACACATGGCGGGGGCCATTCCACTGCTGGGAAAATGCCGGCGAGCTCTCTAAATCACCCCTAATTGGGGCCATAAGAATTTAAGTTGGCTTCCTACCTCTGTGGTGCAGGCAGCTGGTCTGCATGTCTGCTTGTCCTAGAAATCTTCCCTGGTAGTGGGACTGCATTAGGGAGCCATCCCCGCCTCCTGCCCCTAATGTTCATGCTCACACATCATGAATATCAACAACAACAAAAACTTGTATTTACAAACATCCCAAGGTGTTTCACAGGATTGTGATCAAACAAAATTTGACAGAGCCAAATAAGGAGATATTAGGGCAGATGACCAAATGGCCACAGAGGTAGGTTTTAAGGTGTGTCTTCACGGAGGAAATTAAGGCCTTGGCAGCTGAAGACATGGCTGCCAATGGTGGAATGTCAAAAATCGGGGATGCTCAAGAGGCCAGATTTGGAGGAGTGCCGATATCTCGGAGGTTTAGAGTCATAGAATCATTACAGCACAGAAGGAGGCCATTTGACCCATTGAGATCATACCAGCTCTTTGTAGAGAAATTCAGTCAGTTCCAGAGCCCTGCTCTATTCCGAAGCATTGCAAGTTTAGTTCCTTCAAATGCCTATCCAATTTCCCTTTGAAATAATCAATTGTCTCCAATTCCATCACCTTCATGGGCAGCGAGTTCCAGGTCATTAACACTTGCTGTGTAAAAAAGATCTTCCTCACATCCCCCTGATCTTTTGACCAAAACCTTAAATTTGTGTCCCCTAGTCCATGTACCATCAGCTAATGGGAACAGCTTTTCTTTGTCTACCTTGTCTAAACCTATAATAATTTAGTTCACCTTTATCAGATCTCAACTCAACCTCCTTTGCTCCAAGGAGAACAACCCCAGATTGTCCGACATAACCTTGTACTTAAATTACCTCATTCCTGGAACCATTCTGGTAAATCTCCTCTGCACCCTCCCAAGCACTTTCACATCCTTCCTAAAGTGTGGTGAACAGATTTTGGATGCAATTCTCTAGTTGTAACTTTATAAAAGTTTGGCATAACTTCCTTGCTTTTGTACTCAAAACCTATATTTGTGAAGCCCAAGATCCCATATATTTAGCTAACAACTCAATATGTCCTGCCACCCTCAAAGATCTTTGCAAATGAACTCCTAGGTTCCTCTGTCTGTTCACACGTTTTAGGACTATACCATTATGTTTAAATTGTCTCTCACTATCTCTTCTGTCACACTTCTCTGTATTAAATTCCATTGTCACTTGTCTGCCCAATTTGCTGGCCTATCTAAGTTCTGTTGCTGTTGATGGGTATTACCCATTGTTTGTCAAACCTCCAAGTTTGGTATCATCAACAAATTTTGAAATTTTACTCTGTATTCCAATATCCAAGTCATTTATATATATCAGAAAAGCAGGGTTCTAGCACTGATCCTTTGGGAACACCACTGTCTACCACCCTCCAGTTTGAAAAACAACCATTTACCATGGTTTTCTATTCTTAAGCCAATTTTTAAACTATTGGACAATGACCCTCCTATTCCATGAGCCTCAATTTTGTTAATCAGACTTTTATGTGGTACCTTGTCAAACTCTTTTTAAAAATACACATAGAC
Source organism: Heterodontus francisci (assembly GCF_036365525.1). Classification (NCBI taxonomy): domain Eukaryota; kingdom Metazoa; phylum Chordata; class Chondrichthyes; order Heterodontiformes; family Heterodontidae; genus Heterodontus; species Heterodontus francisci. The sequence continues at coordinate 162,832,230 of NC_090375.1, read as the reverse complement.
AACATCTACTGCATTCAATTCACTAACCATCTCTGTTACTTCATCAAAAAATTGAATTAGATTAGTCAAGCATGATCTGCCATTTACAAATCTGTGCTGGCTCTCCTTAATTAACTCAACTCTCGCCAAGTTCCTGTTAATTTTTTCCCCTGATTATTGTTTCCAAAACCTTACCCACCACTGATGTTAAACTGTAGTTACTAGGAATGTCTTTACACCCTTTCTTGAACAAGGGTGTCATACTTGCCACTTTCCAATCCTCTGGCATCTCCTCCAGTATGTAGAGAAAATTGGAAGATTATGGCAAGCCCTTCCTCTATCTCCTCCCCCACCACCTTTAGCAACCTGGGATGCAAGCCATCCGGACCGGCGATCTATTCACTTGAAGCATAGGCAGGATATACTGGAAAGGCTGGCTATCAATTTTCACTCCATCCAAAACCTCTCCGCTTCTACCAATATTTTGTCAGCATATTCTTCTTTAGTAAACACTGATACAATGTACTTAGTAAGTATTCTAGGCTTGCCTCTAAGCATATATTACCTTCCTTGTCCCCAGTAGGCCCCACCCTGCCTCTTACTACTCACTTACTATTTACATGCTGGTAGAAGATTTTTGGGTTACCTTTTATGTTAACTACCATTCTATTTTCATTTTCTCTTCTTGTAAGGCTGGAGGAAATTATACTCATAAGGGAGAGGTAAGGCCATGGTGGGATTTAAAAACAAGGATGAGAATTTTAAAACTGAGGCATTGGGCTGAATTTTGCCAGCCTTCCAACGTCGGGGGTTGTGGTAGGGGGCCTGGAAAATCCTTCCAGGAGAGGCCCGCCATGCACCTAGAAGGCTCTGCCGCATTTTACCAGCGGTGGTGAGGCTTCGGGGCGGACCCCACAGCTCAGCAGCGGAGCCTTAATCTAAATATGCTCATGACATTAAAATTAATGAATAAACACTTAACTGGTAGTGATGGCCCTCCCACGCCGATATTCCAGCTGGTGGCCGGAACTCCCGTACCTTTGGATCTCCATTCGGAGATCCAAGGCGTGACACAGGTCGGGAGGGGGGAGGAGTGAAATTCTTAGGGCAGGAAGGAGGGGGGAGTGGGGAAAATTATTCCTAATGCTTGTGGGGATGATGAAAATGGGTTGTGGGTCAAAGGGGCTGAAATTTGGGGGGGAGAGTTCAGAATCGCAAAAAGTGTTTTTTTTCGGGGGGATATGTCAATTTATTAAATGAGGACTCAGTGGGGGGGGGGTGGGAGAGGAGATTGAAAGTTAACTTAAAATGTTAGTGCAATTTTTATTACAATGGGACCTTTAAAAATGTAAGTGAAATTGAAGGGCCTGAAGCCCTTTAAAAATGGCACTGGCACCTGTGCGGTGGTGCCGGATGTTGTTGCTGGGGACAGAGCGCCTGCCCACTCTATGTCTTTGGGGGCGGGCCTTCAGCCTCCTCCATGCTAATGAGCCGCCGCATGAAATATCACGGTGCCTCTGCAGTGCACATCTCGTGCATGTGCCACGCACTTTATTAAAATTCAGCCCATTCTCTAACTAGGAACCAATGTAGATCAGCAAGCACAAGAGTAATGGCTGAACAGGACTTGGTGTGAGATAGGACAAGGACAGCAGAGTTTTTGATGACCTCAAGTTCATGAAGGGAGGTCACTCAGGAATATGCTGGAATAGTCAAGTCTAGAGGTATTCTTCTCGTACCCTGGGTAGCCACATGTGCAGGAAGTGTCGTCTGTTGCAGCAGCTTGAGCTCCGGATTTTGGAACTTGAGCAGCAGCTGGCGTCACTATGATACATTTGTGAGGTTGAGAGTTTCCTGGATAGTACATTTATAGATGTGGTCACCCCACAGATTAAGAGTATGCAGGGAGAGAGGGAATGGGTGACTGCCAGACAGTCAAGAAGAAACAGGCAGGTAGTGCAGGAGACCCCTGAGTGCATCTCACTCTCCAACGAGTATTCAGTTCTGAATACTGAGGAAAGTGAGGTTCATCTAGGGAGTACAGCCACAGCCAAGACCATGGCACCGCGGGTGGCTCAGCTGTACAGGAGGGCACAAAGAAGACTGGGAGAGTGTTAGCGATAGGAGGTTTGATAGTCAGGGGAACAGACTGGCATTTCTGTGGCCGCAGACATGAATCTAGGATGATGTGTTGTCTCCCTGGTGCCAGGGTCAAGGATATCACTGAACGGCTGCAGAGCACTCTAAGTGGGGAGAGTGAACAGCCAGCAGTCGCGATCCACATTGGTACCAATGACATAGGTAGGAAGAGGGATGTGGTCCTGCAGAAAGAGTTTAGTGAGCTAGGTAAGAAATTAGCAAGCAGGACCTCAGAAGTAGTAATCTCCAGATTACTCCCAGTACCATGCGCAAGTGAGTATAGAAATAGGAGGATAGTGCAGATGAATGGTGCAGGAGGGAGGACTTTAGATTCCTGGGACACTGGGACCAGTTCTGGAGAAGGTGGGACCTGTACAGACTGGATGGATTGCACCCGAACAGAGCTGGGACAAATTTCCTCGTGGGGCTATTTGCTAGTGCATTTGAAGAGGGTTTAAACTAACTCGTCAGGGGTGTGGAAACCAGGAGGAAATGTCACACAGAAATACAAGGTGCACAGAATACTGACAGAGATATATAGCACTAGAGTAGAGAATAGTAAGTTATTAGCTGGAATCAGAGTAAGGGAGAAAGTAATAAAGTCTATGTCAGGGTGAATGTGCATGTATGTGAATGCATGGAGTGTTGTTAATAAGATTGGTGTGTTACAGGTGCAGATTAACATGTGGAAATACCATGTTGTGGCTATAACAGAGACCTGGTTCAAAGAAGGGCAAGACTGGTTCTTAAATATTCCTGAATACAAGGTGTTCAGGTAAGATAGGAAAGGGAAAAATGGGGCAGGAGTGTCAGTATTGATTAAGGAGTGCTGGAAAAAAAGGATGTTCTAGAGGGGTCGAGGACAGAATCTATTTGGCTAGAGCTAAGGAACAAAGAGGGTGCAGTTACATTGTTTGGTGTTCTCTATAGGCCACCAATTAGTGGGAAGAATGTAGAGGAAACAAATTGCCAGGAAATTAGAGAGAGGTGCAAAAATTATAGGGTAGTTATAATGGGGGACTTTAATTATCCAAATATATCCTGGGATAGTAGTAGTGTAAAGGACAGCGAAGGGCAAGAGTTCCTAGAATGTGTTCTGGAAAATGTTCTACAGCAGCATGTTTCAAGTCCAACGAGTTTGGCAATTAGGAATGGGTAATAAATGGTCAGCGATGCCCACATCCCATGAAACGATTAAAAAAAAAAATTTACCCTCCTTGCCCTGCCCCTCATGTGAAAAATCTCAGGTCATTCTTAGTTTTCATACAAAATATAATTTATACTTAAGCATTTATATTTTTGCCTTGCGATAATAGTATGCCATTCACTTTCTAACTGTTTAAATTCTTTTGTACTCCAACCAATGAATGCTCATGTTTGTATGTTTGTTCTCTGATCACAAATTGTAACCAATGTCCATAAAGGCAAAACAAAAAAAAATGCTTGCTACTAAAGCATCAGTTTTATGCTTAATTGTTTCTTCATAGTTTGAACCTTGCCTACCAGTTACATAATTTTTCATCCTAAAGCAGCTAGATGCTGAGTAAAGCTCTCTGTACTCCATGCCATTACTGTGTCTCTTCTCCAACTTGAGATGTTCACCTCCTTGCTGTGCCAGTATCGTATTTTTCCAATCCCCACACCAAACATTCTGAGACCTATCTAAATGGCATTGTCATTTGGTAACAGTAGACTTATTCCCACTAGGAACTGCATCAAGGTTATCTAAATTCATTTTGCATAGAACCCTTATAGGCAGCAAAGGACACTTTCATCTCTTTAGTTAGGCTGGATTTTAAGCCAGGCAAAAGGCTATCATCTAAGGCTGACCAACTTGTGGTTGTGTCATTATGGTTAACCCAACAGATACCAAACTCCCCACCAGAAATATGCTATCTGATTTCTAGCCATTCATTTTATTATCATAATGAATAACATACTAAAAAGATGTTCAGGATGTAACCACATATAACAGCCAATTTTCTGAATGCTTGTTCCTGGTGGGAAGCTTTGCCCACTGGTGGCTCATATGAGCATGCTCCATACAATTTTCTTATCATTAAGTCTAAAGTCTACCATTTGATGTCCATTTATGAGCATGCTAAAAGCAATCCCTGATCAAGATGTTTTTGTTATCCTCTGGGTAGTCAATCCTCCAGTTCTGTTTTAGAGGGTGTAATCCCAAGCAGTGACTTGCTTGAAGTCTGTTTTCAGACACCCTCAGGGAGTTTGAAGTAGGACAGGCACTCTTTTCCCACTGGTAATTCACCTCAACAAAACTATTATGAAGAACATTCAAAAGAAGAAAAGGCAATTCCAGGTAGGCAAAACTGAACAGCAAGACAATTCCACACTGCTCTGTGCAGCTTCCTGCAGTGGTTTAATAGCAGCACATGTAGCTCACAACACTCGTGGAGTTCATCCAGTGAGTAAATATCTCACACTGGCAAGTACGGAGTTAGTTGATCTCAGTTAAACATTGGCCAACAACTGCTAAGCTAAGGAAAGCCATCCAGGATTCTTTTGCAGGAATATTATTTATTGATCTCTGCAAATTGTCCTGTCTGGTAACAGGGTGGAGATGGGATCAAGCTCTCTGCTGTAACCCACATGAATTAATAGTCGGTCAATATATAATGTCCAGGCCCATACATGAATAATGGACAACTGAGGTACCAAAGGACACCAATGTCAATGCCCCAGCATAGAAGAGAAAAAATGGCTACAGCCACAACACTGACATCTACCCAACAATGTGAAAAATTGTCCAGGGATGTCCTGACCATAAAAAGCAGGACAAATCCAATCTAGGCAATTACTGCCCCATCAATCTACTCCAAATCATCAACAAAGTGATGGAAGGTGTCACTGACAGTGCTATCAAGCGACACTAACTCAGCAATAACCTGCTCGGTGGTGTGCAGTTTGGGTTCTGCCAGAACAACTTAGCTCTAGACCTCATTACAGCCTTGGTCCAAACATCGACATAAGAGCTGAATTCCAGAGGTGAGGTGAGAGTGACTGCCCTTTTCAAAGTAGTGTTTGACCAAGTGAGGCATCAAGGAGCCCTGGCAAAACTGAAGTCAATGTGGGAATCAGGGAGAAACTCTCCACTGTTGGAGTCATACCTAACACAGAGGAAGATGGCTGTGGTTGTTGGAGGCCCCAGTCTCAGCCCCAGGACATCGCTGCAGGAGTTTCTCAGGGTAGTGTCCTAGACCAAACCATCTTCAGTTGCTTCATCAATGACTTTCCTCCAACATAAATCAGAAGTGGGGATGTTTGCTGATGATTGCTGTGTTCAGTACCATTCACAACTCTTCATATGCTGAAGCAGTCCATGCCCGCATATAGCAAGACCTGGACACCATTCAGACTTGAGCTGGTAAGTGTCAAGTAACAGTTGCACCATACAGTGCCAGGCAATGACCATCTCCATCAAGGGAGAATCTCACGATCTCCCCTTGACATTTAAAGACATTACCATCACTGAATTCCCCCATAATCAACTTCCTGAACCAGCCATAAAAATACTGTGGCTACAAGAGCAGGTCAGAGGCCGGTGAGTATCTCACCTCCTGACTCCCCAAAGCCTGTCCACCATCTACAAGGCACAAGTCAGGAGTGTGATGCACTTTCTTGGATGAGTGCAGCTCCAACGGCACAGTGGTGCAGTGGTTAGCGCCGCAGCCTCACAGCTCCAGCGACCCGGGTTCGATTCTGGGTACTGCCTGTGTGGAGTTTGCAAGTTCTCCCTGTGATTGCGTGGGTTATTGCCAGGTGCTCCGGTTTCCTCACACAGCCACAGACTTGCAGGTTGATAGGTAAATTGGCTATTATAAATTGCCCCTAGTATAGGTAGGTGGGGATGTGAGGGGGTATGGGATTAATGTAGGATTAGTATAAATGGGTGGTTGATGGTCAGCACAGACTCAGTGGGCCGAAGGGCCTGTTTCAGTGCTGTATCTCTAAATAAATAAACACTCAAGAAGCTCAACGCCATCCAGGACAAAGCAGCCCCCTTGATCAGCACTCCATCATCCACCTTAAATATTCATGCCCTCCACCATCAGCGCACAATGACAACAGTGTGTACCATCTACAAGATGCACTGCAACTACTTGCCATAAGTCCTTCAGCAGCACCATCCAAACCCATAACCTCTACTACTTAGATAAACAAGGTCACCAGATGCACGGGAACACCACCACCTGCAAGTACCTCTCCAAGCCATTTGCCATTCTGACTTCGAACTATATCACCATTTCTTCACTGTTGCTGGGTCAAAATCCTGGAACTGCCCTCCTAACAGCATTGTGGGTGTTCCTACACCACATGGACTGCAGCAGTTCAAGAAAGCAGCTCGCTACCAGTTTCGCAATGAGAATTAGGGATGGGTAATAAATGCTGGCCTAGCCAGTGATGCCTACATCCCATGAATGAAAATAAAAAAAACTGTGACGCTGCTTTTAAAGATATGTTCACCTGTATCTCTTGGTCCCTTTGCTCTTCTACCCATTCAGTTTCTTATTTTTTAAGGCACAGGTGATGTTTCTGTTTTTTCTACCAAAGTGCATCACTCCACATTTATCTACATTAAAATTCATTTGCCACTTAACCACACAGTCTGCAAGTTTTCTAAGGTATCCTAGCATTATATTTAATTCTACCTCAATGTTAGCTATACCCCCGTTTGGCCTCATCTACAAATTCTGACTTTGAATTACTTATTCCTATTCCTACGTCAAAAGCATTCAGGAAAATGACAAATAACCGTGATCCTAGTACTGATCCTTGTGGAACACTGCTTGTTTCCATCCTCAAATTTGCATAGCTACCCTTTACCATACTCCCCCAACATCGATTTCTAGTTTTTGGACAATTTCACTATCCATTCAGCTCTTTGTACCCAGATTCTACATGCCCTCACCTTAGTCATGATCCTATCATGTGATACCTTATCAAAGGCCTTTTGAAAATCCAAGCATATGACATCTACTACATTATCTTGTCCACATTTTCCACTTTCTCTTCAAAGAACTCTATCAAGTTAATTAAGCATGATTTAGCCTTTCAGAATCCATGCTGATTATTTTTTAAAAATATTTTCTGTCTCTGCTATCACCTCTTTTAATATCGATAGACATTAAGCTGTCTAGTCTATAGTTCTCAGGTTTTGTTCTATCTCCAATTTTCCATATGGAAACAACATTAAATACCCAGCAGTGCTCTGGCACTGCCCTACTTTGATGGAATTTTGCATATATAAACTAGTGCCTCTGCTATCTCCTGCTTGAGTATGTGAGGGTGCATACCATCCCGAACTGGGGCTTTGCCTCTTTCAGTTTTTCTAATTTGTCGATTATTTTCTCTGAACTGTATTAATATTCTTTTAAGTTCATCCTCTAGTGTCTATTTTTGTTCTCTTCTTTTGTAAAAACTGAGGTGAAGAAGCTATTCAATACTTCTGCTATTTCTCTGTCATTATCTGTGGGCTTATCTTGTCCATCCTTCAGTGGTTTTATCCCTAAAACTACTTAGAGTTCCTAAAGTAGCTTTTTATGGTTAATTACGTACGTTAAGCATGGTGTTAGTACGTAAATGCGTCCATAGAACCATACAGTAATTCAACAGAGAAGGAGGCCATTCAGCCCATCAAGGGCGGCACAGTGGCGCAGTGGTTAGCACCGCAGCCTCACATCTCCAGGGACCCAGGTTCAATTTTGGGTACTGCCTGTGTGGAGTTTGCAAGTTCTCCCTGTGACTGCGTGGGTTTTCGTCGGGTGCTCTGGTTTCCTCCCACCGCCAAATACTTGCAGATGATAGGTAAATTGGCCACTGTAAATTTCCCCTAGTGTAGGTAGGTGGTAGGGAATATGGGATTACTGTAGGATTAGTATAAATGGGTGGTTCTTGGTCGGCACAGACTCGGTGGGCCGAAGGGCCTGTTTCAGTGCTGCATCTCTAAATAAAAATAAAGTCTGCGCCAGCCCTTTCAAAGAGCAATTCAGTTAGTCCCACTGCCCCACTCTTTCCCCATATCCCTGCAATTTTATCTCCTTTTAGTATTTATCCAATGTCCTTTTGAAAGCTCCTATTGAATCTGCATCTACCACCCTATCAGGCAGTGCATTCCAACTCCTAACCTCTCGTTGCATAAAAACATTTTCCCTTATTTCAGCTCTGGTTCTGTTGCCAATCACCTTAAATCTATGCCCTCTTGTTATTGACCCTTTAGCAATTGGAAACAGAGTGAAAAAGGGAAACTATTTATACATAAGCGGAAGTGGTTGTGCAGACCACTTCTCCCTTTTGCAAAGCTTATCAGCTATAACATCTGTTTGTTATTCTCTGGACATTTCACATGCATAATCAAGCAAGACTGGTCTTTAGAAATTTTGTTTCTTTATCTTTAGATTCTTATTACACTGAAACCTTTCTTTATTCACACTCCCAACATTTCAACCAGACAATAATATAAAAGCAAAATACTGCGGATGCTGGAAATCTGAAATATAAAACAAGAAATGCTGGAACCACTCAGCAGGTCTGGCAGCATCTGTGGAAAGAGAAGCAGAGTTAACGTTTCGGGTCAGTGACCCTTCTTCGGAACTCCTGGTATCTCTAAGTTCAATTTTCATAGGTGAAGAAGTTGTTCAAAAGGCACTCTCTTACTTCTCTGCCGCAGTTAGTTGCCAACTCATCTCAGCAGGGCTCAAATGTCTTAGCAGGAATTGATCTCTGTCTCAGCCTTGTGCTCAAATTAAAGATGGCTTTTGATGTTCTCTCTGAGGCTGGAGATCCCAGACTGATGACTGATGACTTGATGACTGATGACTCTCTTTGTTTTCCCAAAAGGATTCCTTTAAAGGTAAATTCATAAAGTGTCAGTTTCACCTATGTGACTTTAGGCTTTCAGTTCCTGAGGGGCTAGACAATGGTTTCTGATCTCAGCCCATTTTGATAAGCTGATGGATGTTCACACCTTATTATAGTGATTGTAGGTGGAGATAGAGCATCTGCTAATGCCTTGTTTTTGCTCATTGTGTGGATAGCTCACACTCATGAATGAAGAGCTGTTTAGTTTCAATGCAGACAGGGTTAATGAGTATCAATACTAGTGGACATGGATGTGTATTTCAGTGTAGGAGAAAGTATGTCTCCTGTGACTTTGTCCTCCATGTTGTTGAAGGCAAGTGCACCAGTCTTTTCAAATGATTGTTTTTTTATAACTCTTCAATCTCTTTTTATATTTTCATCGCTGCCCTTTCCGTGAGCGTGACACATTCCTGTAAATAATTTGATTATAATTGAGTAGATAAGAGTTTAACCAAGCGAAGCCAGTCCGGCTGATTTGAATAACAAGATGAAAGGTGCTGAAGAAGGATGGTGTGGTCAACTGAGTCAAAGGCTGCAGAGAGTTGAAAACAATGAGGGTGGTTAGTGCATATTGGCCACAGTCACAGAAGATGTCATATACAACTTTGATTAGGATCATTTCAGTCCTGCGCCAGAAGTGGAAACCTGATTGGAGAGATCAAAACATGGAATTACAGAATTCCATGGGTTTGGGAGACTTGTTGGAAAAATTCAGGTATATGGCATAAGAGGAAATCTAGCAGTTTGGATAGAAAGTTGGTTGATACACAATAAACACAAGCTTAGAAATTAATTTGCCCCCAAATTAGGGTGCAATCTGGATCAGTGCACAGACAATTAATGAAACAAGCAGTAGGATCACAGTAAATTGATCCACGGACCTCATTAGGATTGTATGAGAGCTGTGGGTGCCATTTGCAGCTTCACAGCACACTCAACTGTCATGGGGATGGCAACAAGGTTGCTCAGCTTGGATGGCAGCTGAGGACCTCAGGAGAGTCTTTGGAGAATGTAATCGAGAGGGACGTTAAGGGATAACTGTTAGTGGATTACAGTTTTGATGTGGACCCAGGAGCAGCACTTCTACCCTTCTTGGATCTAACAATAAGCAAGCTATAAAAAAAAATGAAACTTGCCTTTTCGGGAGCAGTCTCCAGTAGTCCCATTTTAGGACCACTAATTTGGCTGTTGAGCACCTGAAAGAATTTACCACAACATGCACAGCACATTCTGCAGCCTGTCACAAGCTGTTTCTCAAAGGAGCCTGAAAAGGTCCCCAATTAGAATATACAACACACCTAACCAATAAGGGGAATTGGAATATTTTCTTAATAGTGAGAGACTAGGAATGGGGAAGGAGCAAAGAGATTTGGGTGCCATGTACATAGATCACTTATAGCTAATGAACAAACACAAAAAGCATTCAAAATGGCTAACAGAATATTGTTCTTTCTCTCAAGCAGGCTTGAATGAAAAGAGGAGGAAGTTATGATTCACTTGTACAGAGCCATGGTCAGACCCCATCTGAAGTACTGCGTTCAGTTCTGGGCACCGCACCTCATGAATGATACATTGGCATTGGAGGGGGGATGGAGGACAGACTCAGCAGAATAACATTGAGGCTTAAAGTGTTATATTATGAGATCATGTTATATAAACATTGACTGTACTCCCTTGAGTTTAAAAAGTTGATGGGTGGTCTACTTGGGGTGTTGAAAATTACGATAGAATTTGAAAGTTGCTCTGTTTCTAAACTATTTCCTCTGTCAGGGCACATTTTGAGCTATGCCATTCAGGAGTGAAATCAGGAGGCACTTTTTTCACAGAAAGTATAATGGAATTTTTGAAACTTACTCCCCAAAAGGCTTTGGGATTGCTGTGTCAATTGAAATTTTCAAATCTGAAATTGACAGATTTTTAATGGGGAAGGATATCAAGAGATATGGAGCTTGGAAGATCAAAATGTAGAGTCAGTTTGGGTGGAGATGAAAAATAGCACATGAAAAATGTCACTGGTGGGAGTAGTTAATAGGCCCCCTAACAGTGGGCTGAATTTTATCAGGGTGCCATGCTCCGCAGCAGCGCCCTTTAAACTCAGCGGGGTGCCCGCATTTAGCGGCTGCCGCAGAGTCCCTGCGGTATTATGCGCGGGGGCTCATTAGCATCACTGTGTCGAGCCACCCCCCCCCACCCCCCACCCCACCCCCCCATATCACCTGGGGAGAGGCGGGACATTCGGCGCAGTGAGAAACCCTTTGACAGCTGTGCAGCAGGTGTTGGGGCCCTATTTAAAGCGCCCCAGCACCTGCTTCCTGACAGCTGTCAAAGAATACTTACCTGATTGCTGAAGAGTGGAGCTACTGTCAATCTGGCAGCAAAGCAGGAAGTGCTGCAGAAATCCAGCAGGTCAGGCAGCATCTGTGGAGAGAGAAGCAGAGTTAACTTCACAGACCTGAAAGTTAACTCTGCTTCTCTCTCCACAGATGCTGCCTGACCTGCTGAGTTACCCCATCACTTTCCGCTTTGCTGCCACATACTTACCCTGCTGTGTCCCAGTGTCCTGTGAAGTTGTGATCCTCTTCTTCCACTCAAGTGTAACATTCCTCTTTGTAGGCGTGCCACACCTGGATGAATAATCTTAATTTTGCACATTCCAGGACGTGACTCTTAAATACACCATAAAAGGTATTACAGAAATTTACAGAGAACACATTGACACAAATGGGACTGCACGGGTGTCACAGCAATGTAAATACGTCTTTCACTAAATGTTTCTCACCAACATATGTGTCCTTTTCTCTGTGCGAATGATGTGTGCCAGCATGCAGCTTTTGCACCGGTGGCCCTTCAGGAGAGCCAATAAAAATAACATCATTGCCATGCCACCATTATTCATGAGGGTCTCCACGGATGCAGTGACATGGGACATTGGCTCAGTCAGCTGCTGCCTCTAATGGTTTACACAGGGATGCTGCATATGTGGACTGCCACACAGCAGGTGAGCAAAGGTGATGTGTGGCTTGCAGAGCTCATGGAGCAGACTGCCTTTGTCTGATAAGCCACTGCCATACATCCCTACCTCACTGCTAGCCCTGCATGCAGAGCCTGGATGCCATCTGCCCTCCCATGCGCCTTTCATGTTGTAGGTCCTCAGCGTCCTCATAGTCCGAGGAGGAATCCTGTTGACGTCTCTCCTCATCATGCCAGGCCTGGCCCTTATTGGGTGCATAGTTGTGCAGAGCAGCAAAGAAAGGAGCTGGCCTTTTCCGCCCGTAGTACAGGGCATCACCCTATCCATCCAGGCATTGGAGGCGCTCTTTCAGCATGCCGATCTCCTGCTCAATGGTGGTTCATGTAGCTCAGTGGCTGGCGTTGTATCTCTGCTCTGCAGCAGTGGTGGGGTCTCTCACTGGTGTCGGGAGCCATGTCTGCAAAGGATAGCCCTTCTCTCCAAGAAGCCACCCTCCATCTGAGCCAGTTCAGTAAGCAGCGGTGGCAGCTGGGACTGGCGCAGATCTCAGGTGTAATGGCAGCTGCCTGAGAAGCGGGCACAGATTTGCGTGAAGCATCTGCAATGATCACATACCAACTTCACCTAGATTGAGAGGATTCCTTTAATGGTGACGTCTACAGGTGGTAGCCTGGTGGGAGGCCTGATGGCCACATGAGTGAAGTCTATGACCTTTACAGCCTATAGTTCTCTGACAATGGTGCATAAACCAATGATCCTCTGAGCCTGGCTATGAGAATCCGTCCTGAAGTGTACATTTTACTGACCCTCCAGTGCAGGGCATTGGTGACCCGACTGTGTGACCCCACAAAGGTCTCTGGTAGGCCCCTGAAAAGTTGCATAGGTGTCAAGATTGAGAACCACTGCCATTATGAGGACCAAAGGCATAGGATGTCCAGTGAAGCCCATGGGCTGCAGGTTATCTTTGAGCAGGGGACAGAGACATGTCACCACCCTCTCTACATGCGCAATTGTCTCTGACACTGGTGCTCTGACATCCGATGGCATGTCATGTGGGGCCTGTAGATGCACGGCAATCATAATGGCGAACTCCCCTTGGGGGCTGCTGCTCACGATTGGGAGCCTCTATGTGGATTGCACCTGCCTGTTGATTTTGCCTCGAGCTCATATGGATCCTCAGGAGCAGAGGATCACACAATGTAATATGAGTCATACCTATTTCCATGTGATAAATACTGAACCCTTGATGTGATTTGATTTTGATTTAGAGATACAGCACTGAAACAGGCCCTTCGCCCCATCGAGTTTGTGCCGACCATTATACTAATCCTACACTAATCCCATATTCCTATCACATCCTCACCTGTCCCTATATTCCCCTACCACCTACCTACACTAGGGGAAATTTATAATGGCCAATTTACCTATCAACCTGCAAGTCTTTTGGCTGTGGGAGGAAACCGGAGCACCCGGAGGAAACCCACGCAGACACAGGGAGAACTTGCAAACTCCACACAGGCAGTACCCAGAATTGAACCCGGGTCGCTGGAGCTATGAGGCTGCGGTGCTAACCACTGTGCCACTGTGCCTAACAGGGCAGGGATTGGTGTTTGCGGGTACATCATCTGCTTTCATGGATCAACTATGTAGCGTGCCATGGCATTGCCCATCTTAGCCAACACTCAGAGTGGCACAGCATGACCACATCAAGATCCTACCAGCTGAATCAATTGTCCCCACCATCCATAAAACCTTAATGCTCCTGCCCTTTCTGGCACCCTCCCCACACACAGGGTGACAAGAATGCCATTGCTCCTTCACAAACACAAATAAATGCAGAGCATACACTGTTTATGGAAAGAGGGTACACAGTACCTCCCTTCATGCCTGCAGAATTTTTCCTCAGTAATCCCAGACCCCCTCCCTCCTCCCTTCCAGGATGCAGAGTGAGACCCTGAATATCCCCCTCCCTCCTCCCTTCTGTAATGCAGAGTGAGACACCTGAATAACAGAACTTACCTTCACTGGCGATAACTTCTGCCTCTGAGGACCCGCCGTCTTTTCAAATTGTGAACGGGATGGCACGCGACAGCCGTCTGTTCAGCGAAAAATCTGGAATTGTCCATGGAGAGGCGGCGGACTGTATAATCTGCAGAGGTAAGTACCGTTTAACATATTCTAATCGGGGTGCCGCCGTTGTGTGGCGGGAGGGCCGCACCAAGGTCTCCATGCCACCAGTAATTTGTGGCGGGCCCTTCTCAACGTCACAGGTCATGACAGGCCTCTCCCCGCAGAATTTTACTGGCCTCCATGCCATGACCTGTGGCGTCAAGGGGCCGGTAGAATTCAGCCCAGTAGCTACACTGTAGGACAGAGTAGAAATTAGAAATAATGGGTGGCTTGTAGGAAAGGGACTGCAATAATCATGCATGATTTTAATCTTCATATAGATTGGACTAATCAAATTAGCAAATGTAGCCTGCAGGATGAGTTCACAGAGTGTATTCGGGACTGTTTCTTAGAACAATACATTCTGGAACCAACCCAGGAGCTGGCTATTTTAGACCTGGTAATGTGTAATGAGACAGGATTAATTAATTACCTCATAGTAAAGGATCCTCTAGGCAAGAGTGATCATAGCATGATAGAATTTCACATTCAATTTAAGGGTGAGAAATTGGGTCTGGAACGAGTGTATTAAACTTGAATAAAGGCAATTACTCGGGTATAAAGACAGAATTGGCTAAAGTGGTGTGGGAAAATAGGTTAAAAAGTAAGACGGAGGAGAAGCAGTGACAGACATTTAAGGAGATATTTCATAACTCTCAGCAAAGATACATTCCATTGAAAAAGACTCTTTAAGAAGGATGAACCATCCATAACTAAGGAAATTAAGTATAGTATCAAATGGATAGTAAAAGTGTACAATGCTGTGAAGATTAGTAGTAGGCAGAAGATTGGGTACATTTTAGAAACCAGCAGAGGATGACTATAAAAAAAGGGAGAAATTAGAGTATGAGAGTAAACTAGCAAGAAATATAAAAACAGACAGTAAAAGCTTTGAAAGGTATATTAGAAGGAAAAGAGTAGTTAAAGTAAAAGTTGGCCCCTTAGAGGATGAGACTGGGGAATTAACAATAGGAAACAAGGAAATGGTAGAGACTCTGAACATGTATCTATCTTCATGGCAGAAGATGCTAAAAGCATCTCAATAATAGTAGAAAATCTAGGGGCAGAAGGGAGGGAGGAACTTGAAACAATCACTATCACCAGAGAAAAAGTACCAGGAAAACTAATATGACTAAAGGTTAATAAGTCCTCTGCACTGATGGCCTGCATCCTAGGGTATTAAAAGAAGTGGCTGCAGAGGTAGTGGATGCGTTGGTTTAATCTTCCAAAATTCCCTGGATTCTGGAAAGTCCCAGCACATTGGTAAACTGCAAATGTAACACATCTATTCAAGAAAGGAGGGAGGCAGAATGCAGGAAAGAATAAGTGAGTTAGCTAACATCAGTCATTGGGTAAATGCTGGAATCCATTATTAAAGAATTAGTAGCAGGACATTTAGATTATCATAATGCAATCAGGCAGAATCAACATGGTTTTATGAAAGGGAAACTTATTAGTCTTTGAGGATGTAACAAGCAAGGTGGATAAAGGGGAACCAGTAGATGTAGTGTATTTGGAGTTTCAAAAGCCATTCAATAAGATGCCACGTTAATGGTTTACTAGACAAGATAAGAGCTCATGGTGATGGGGGTAATATATTAGCATGTATAGCTAACCAAAAAGAAACAGAAAGTCAGGATAAATGGATCATTTACAGGTTGGCAAACTGTAAATAGTGGACTGCCACGGGAATCAGTGCTGGGGTCTCAAGTACTTACAATCTATATTAATAGAAACATAGAAAATAGGAGCAGGAGTAGGCCATTCGGCCCCTCAGGCCTGCTCCGCCATTCAAAAAAGATCAAGGCTGATCGTCTGATTCAGTACCCTGTTCCCGCTTTCTCCCCAAATCCCTTGATGCCTTTGGCATTAAGAAATATATCCCTTTCCTTCTTGAATATATTTAATGACTTGGCCTCCACTGCCTTCTGCGGTAGAGAATTCCACAGCTACACCACCTTCTGAGTAAAGAAATCTCTCCTCATTTCAGTTCTAAATGGCATACCCCATGTCCTGAGACTGTGACCCCTGGTTCTGGACTCCCCAGCCATCAGGAACATCCTCCCTGCATCTAGCCTGTCTAGTTCTATTAGAATTTTATAAGTTTCTATGAGATCCCCTCATTCTTCTAAACTCTAGTGAATATAGGCCCAGTCGACCCAATCTCTCCTCATACTTCAATCTTGCCATCCCAGGAATCAGCCTAGTAAATCTTTTTTGCGCTCCTTTCAGGGCAAGAACATCCTTCTTCAGATAAGGAGATCAAAACTGTACACATTATCCTAGATGTGGTCTCACCAAGGCCCTGCATAACAGCAGTAACACATCCTTGCTCCTGTACTCAAATCCTCTTGCAATGAAGGTCAACATACCATTCGTCTTCCTAACTGCTTGCTGCACTTGAATGCTTGCTTTCAGCAATTGGTGTACAAGGACACCCAGGTCTCGTTGCACCTCCCCCTTTCCCAATCTATCACCATTCAGATAATAATCTGCCTTTTTGTTTTTACAACCAAAGTGGATAACCTCACATTTATCCATGTAATACTGCATCTGCTATGCATTTACCCACTCACCCAACTTGTCCAAATCACATTGGAGCCTCTTTGCATCCTCCTCATAGCTCACAGTCCCTCCCAGCTTTGTATTGTCTGCAAACTTGGAAATGTTACATTTAGTTCCCTCACCCAAGTCATTAATTATATATTGTGAATAGCTGGAGCCCAAGCACTGATCCCCGCGGTACCCCACTAGTCACTGTCTGCCACTCGGAAAAAGACCCGTTTATTCCTACTCTCTGTTTCCTGTCTGTCAACCAATTCTCAATCCATGCCAGTATATTACCCCAACCCCATGTGCTATAATTTTGCACACTAACCTCTTATGTGGGACCTTATCAAAAGCCTTCTGAAAATCCGAATACACCACATCCACTGGTTCGCCCTTATCCTACTAGTTACATCCTCAAAAAACTCCAGGAGATTTGTTAAGCATGATTTCCCTTTTGTAAACCCATGCTGACTTTGTCTAATCGAGTTTATGCTTTCCAGGTGTTCTGCTATCACATCCTTTATAATAGACTCTCGCATTTTCCTCTTTACTGATGTAAGGCTAACTGGTCTGTAGTTCCTTGTTTTTTCTCTCCCTCCTTTTTTAAATAGTGGGGTTACATTTGCCACCCTCCAATCTGTAGGAACAGCTCCAGAGTCTACAGAATTTTGGAAGATGACCATCCACTATTTCCAGGGCCACTTCCTTTAGTACTCTGGGCTGTAGATTATCAGGCCCTGGGAATGTGTCAGCCTTTAACCCCATTAATTTCCCTAGCACTAATTTTTTACTAATACTGATTTCCTTCAGTTCCTTCCTCTCATTAGACCCTTGGTTCTCTAACATTTCTGGGAGGTTATTTGTGTCCTCGTTTGTGAAGACAGACAAAGTATGTGTTTAATTGTTCTGCCATTTCTTTGTTCCCCATTATAATTTCCCCAATTTCTGATGGTATTTGTCATTTGTCTTCACTAATTTTTTTCTCTTCACATATTTATAGAAGCTTTTACAGTCAGTTTTTAAGTTCTGCGCAAATTTACTCTCATACTCTATTTTCCCCAGCTTAATCAACCTCTTTGTCCTGCTTTGCTGAATTCTAAACTGCTCCCAATCCTCAGACTTGCTGCTTTTTCTGGCAATTTTATATGTCTCCTCTTTGGATTTAATGCTATCCTTAATTTATTTTGTAAGCCATGGTTGAGCCACCTTTCCGGTTTTATTTTTGCTCCAGATAAGAATGAATAATTGTTGTAATTCATGCACACGTTCTTTAAATATTATCCATTGCCTAGCCACTGTCAACCTTTTTAGTAAAGTTCCCCAATCTATCATAGCCAACTTGTGCCTCATACCTTTGTAGTTTCCTTTATTTAGATTCAGGATCCTAGTTTCGGATTCAACTACTTCATTCTCCATCTAAATGAAGAATTGGATGAAGGGACTGAGTGTATTGTAGACAAATCTGCAAACGATACAAAGATAGGTGGAAGCGCAAGTTGTGAGCACACAAAGTGTCTTCAAAGAGATATGGATAGGTTAAGTGAGTGGGCAAAATATTGCCAGATTAAGTATAATGTGGGAAAATCTAAGGTTGTCCACTATGACAGGTAGAATAGAAAAGCAGATTATTACTTAAATGATGAGAGACTGCTGAATGCTGTGGTACAGAAGGATCTGGGTGTCCTCGTATATGAATCACAGAAGGTTAGCATGCAGGTACAGCAAATAACTAGGAAGGCAAATGGAATGTTGGCCTTTACTGAAAAGGGGATGGAGTATAAAAATAGGAAAGTCTTGCTAAAACTGTACAGGACATTGGTGAGGCTGCACCTGCAGTACTGTGTACAGTTTTGGTCTCCTTACTTAAAGAGAGATGTACTTGCATTGGAAGCATTCAGAGAAGGTTCACGAGGCTGATTTCTGGGATGAAGGGGTTGTCTTATAAGGAAAGTTTGAGCAGGTTGGGTCTAAACCCATTGGAGTTTAGAAGAACAAGAGATTATCTTATTGAAACATATAAGATTCTGAGGGGGCTTGACAGGGAAGATTGTGAGAGGATGTTTTCCCTCATGGAGAAATCAAGGGTGCACAATTTCAAAATTAAGAGGGAGATGAGGAGGAATTTCATCTCTTAGAGGGTCATTAATCTTTGGAATTCTCTTCCCCAGAAAGCAGTGGAGGCTGGGTCATTGAATATATTCAAGGCTGAATTAGACAGATGTTTGATCTACAAGGAGTCAAGGGTTATGGGAGGCAGGCAGGAAAGTGGAGTTAAGGTCACAATCAGATTAGCCAGGACCCCGAGCTTCCATTTGCTTGCCATTTCAACATTATCCCCTGCTCTCATGCTCACATCTCTGTCCTGGGATTGCTGCAGTGTTCCAGTGAACATCAACGCAAGCTCGAGGAACAGCATCTCATTTACCGATTAGGCACTCTACAGCCTGCCGGACTGAACATTGAGTTCAATAATTTCAGAGCATGACGGGCTCCATTTTACTTTTATTTTCAGTTATTTTTTCTTTTTCCTTTTTTGATATTTTTTTGTGTTTATTTTGTTTTATTTCATCTTAGTTTGTTCAGTTTGCTTACCCACTGTTTTTCTTCATGTTTGTACTTGCAGCTGTTCAAGTTTCAGTCCGTTAACACCCTATCTGTACTAATGCTTTGTCTTTCAACACACCATTAACATATTGTTTGCCTTTGCTCCACGACTATTCTGTGGTCAGCTATTCTGTGACCTTGTCCTATTTATACCTTCTCCTTTGTTATCTCTTGCACCACCCCCGCTTTACTTGCTTATAACCTTTTACATTTCTAATATTTGCTAGTTCTGAAGAAGGGTCACTGACCTGAAACATTAACTCTGCTTCTCTCTCCACAGATGCTGCCAGACCTGCTGAGTATTTCCAGCATTTCTTGCTTTTTTATTCTTCCTGCCAAAGTGGACAATTTCACAATTTCCCACATTATACTCCATTTGCCAGATTTTCGCCCACTCTCTTAACCTATCTATGTCCCTTTGTAGTCTTCTTATGTCCTCTTCACAAGTTACTTTCCTACCTATCTTTGTGTCATCAGCAAAATTAGCAACCATACCTTCAGTACCTTCATCGAAGTCATTTATATTAATTGTAAAAAGTTGAGACCCCAGCACTGATCCCTGCGGCACACCACTTGCTACAATTTGGGAACCAGAAAATGACCCATTTATTCCTACTCTCCGTTTCCTGTTAGCTAGCCAATCTTCTATCCATGCCAATATGTTAGCCTCTACACCATGAGCTTTTATTTTCCGTAATAACCTTTGATGTGGCACCGTATCATGCTGATTGACCTGCTGAGTATTTCCAGCATTTTCTGCTTTTGTCTTGAAAATGTTACACACCTCATTAAATGAGGTGTAACTGGGTTTTTAAACAGTGTACTAACTTCATAATAAAAGCTAAACACCCTCACTGGCCCTGAAAAGCTAATTAATATTTGTGGAATGTCAAATTTCTCCATTATGATAAATAAAAATCACATTTTAAAAGGAATTTTTTTAAAGTTTGTTTATAATACTTTAGCTTCTGTCTTAATACAATTTATTTCACTATCTGTAAATTTATATTAGAAGTGAAGAGATTCAGTAATTTTAAAACTTCCGGGTTTGCTGTCTGTGAGAATACTTCAATGTGATTATTTGATGACCCTGCATGCTGACATCATTGCTGCTGGATGCCTGGTGATCCTTTTAACTCCATGCTTGATTTAAACTGCAGTCAGGAAAAGCAAAGTGTGCACCACATAGATCTTTATACCTTTGTGAGCAGTTTTCTTCAGTCAGCAGCAAGCACTGACCACAAAATGCAGCCAATACATAAAATTAAAGGGTAATGTAAAGAGAACCCAAAAAACATTGATAAACATTTATTAAGTAACAAAATAATTGAAAGGAATGGTGGGGCGGATCAGGGGAAGAAAAAACAAAACCTTGTGGAGGCAAGGGGCATGACTGAGGTACTGAATGAGTACTTTGCATCTGTCTTCACAAAAGAAAATGAAGTTGCAGCAGAGGAGGGGAGATGCAGAGATATTGGTTAGCATAAAAATAGAAAGGAGGTGCTAAAATAGGTTGACATCACTCAGTGCTAACAAGCCACCTAATCCAGATGGGATGCATCCTACTTTGCTGAGGGATTGTAGTTTGGAGATAGCAGAAGCTCTGACTGCAATCTTCTAATTCGCCTTGGATGTGTAAGTGGTGCTAAGGACAAAGATTTACAAATGTCACATCCTTTTTTTTTCTTTATTCTTTCATGGGATGTGCACATCACTGACAAAGCCAGCATTTATTGCCCATCCCTAATTGCCCCGAGAAGGTGGCGGTGAGCCACCTTCTTGAACCATGAGAGTCCATCTGGTGTAGGTACACCTAGTGCTGTTCGGAAGGGAGTTCCAGGTTTTTGATCCAGTGAAAGTGAAGGAACGGCAATGTTGTTCCAAGTCTGGATGGTGTGTTGTTTGGAGGGAAACTTGCAGCTGGTGGTGTTCCCATGTGTCTGCTGCTCTTGTCCTTCTAGGTGGTACAGGTTCCATGTTTGGAAGGTGCTGGCAAAGGAGGCATGGTGAGTTGCATCTTGTAGATGGTACACACTGCTGCCGCTGAAGGGAATGAATGTTGAAGGTAGTGGATGGCGTGCCGATCACGCAAGCTGCTTTGTGCTGGATGGTGTTGAGCTTCTTAAGTGTTGCTGGAGCTGCACTCATTCAGGCAAATGGAGAGTATTCAATCACACTCCTGTCTTGTACTTTGTAGGTGGTGGACAGGCTTTGGGGAGTCAGAAAGTGAGTTACTTATGACTGAATTCCCAGCTTCTGACCTGCTCTTGCAGCCACAGTATTTATGTGGCTTGTCCAGTTAAGTTTCTGGTCAAAGGTAACCCCCAGGCTCTTGATGATGGGAGATTCAGTGTTGGTAATGGCGTTGAATGTCAAAGGGAGATGGTTAGATTCTCTCCTATTGGAGTCCAGTAAAGACACATCATATTGCTACTTTTAAGATACAAACTTTATTCAATGTGGACTCTTTGCAATTAACTATTCCTTTAAAAAAAAGTGGACAATGTGCTGCAAAAGATGGCTGCCGTAGGTTAGATGACTTGGCCCATGTTTTCAAAACCTGTGTCACTGTCTCAAAAGGACAAAAGGATACATTCCAGACTAAGAGGTTACATCTAGACCCATCCTGAAACCGTCGAGACATTCTTGAATAGATTGAATTTCTTCTGAGACAAGGAAGGTGTGAAGTAGACACATCATAACAGAATAATATTTATCCAGACATTAATAGGTCGCCATGGATTCCACATCTTGGTCCATTGAGTGCTCACACCAGGGGAGAAGGCCATGTGTCAAATAACAGAAATGCTAATATGATGAATTTTGACCTTAAAAGATAACCCTCGGTGGAGGGAGGGAGGGAGAGAGAGCGAGAGAAAGAGAGAGAGAAAGAAAGAGAGAGAGAGAGAAAGAAAGAGAGAGAAAGAGAAAGAAAGAGAGAGAAAGAGAAAGAGAGAGAGAGAAAGAAAGAAAGAAAAAGAAAAGAAAGAAATCGCCGCAACATCACAGAAAGCCATCTAGCCAGTGGCTATGGAAAGATCCAGTCTAAACAAGAACCCCGGCTGCTAATTTCACACTTCAACTTGCTGCAGCAAAGAACTGAAAGTGACTGCCACCTCCAGACTGAAATGTTAACCATCAGAATTTTTTATTCTTTCATGGGATGTAGACATCTTGGCAAGGCCAGCATTTATTGCCCATCTCTAATTGCCCTTGACAACTGACTGGCTTGCTCGGCCTTTTCAGAGGGCAGTTATGAGTCAACCGCATTGCTGTGGTATGGAGTCACGTGTAGGCCAGAGCAGGTAAGGACAGCAGATTTCCTTCCCTGAAGGACATTAGTGAACCAGATGGGTTTTTATGGCAATCGATGATAGTTTCATGGCACCATTATGGAGATTAACTTTCAATTCCAGATTTTATTAATTAATTGAATTGAAATTCTACCAGCTGCCCTGTAGGGATTTGAACCAATCTCCCCAGGGCTTTGGTCTAGGCCTCTGGATTACTGCAACTTTAAAAGAGACTATCCTACATAGAAGATTCAACAGATTTACCATAAACCATAAACACATACCACACCTTGAACTCTTGCCCTTTACCTTCTATCTATAGTCTCTTGAGAGTGCATGTTTGAGTGAATGCATGTGTGAGTGGTGTTTCGAACATTTCGGAGAAGGAATATTGTTCAATAAATAGTCAATCTTCTATTTTTAACCTATGAGCAAACCTGTCATTTGTCTGTTTATTTGACCCTAAAAACACTCAGGGGCTAAAGCATCATTTTAAACAAAACACGACTGTGGTCAGTTGGGAAGTGAACAGTTGGAACCACCTACATCCCTTACCATCTGTCCATAACATCTGGCACAAATGTCACTTGCCACTTATCAGCCCAAGCCTGGATGTCGTCCAGGGCTTGCTGCATGTGGACACTGACTTCTTCAGTATCTGAGTCGCCATGAAGGGTACTCAATCCAAGATCCCACATGCTTTCCTAACTACTCTCTCAAATCTCCTGCCACCTTCAAAGATCTATGCTCATGAACCCCCAGGTCCTTCTGTCCCTTCATTCTTTAGTACTGTGCCTTTTAGTCTATATTGCCTCTCCCTATCACATCTGCTAAAATGCATCACCTCCATCTGCCATTTGTCTGCCCATTCTACTAGCCTATCTATGTCCTGTTGCAGTTGATTGGTATCATCATCACTCCTCCAAGTTTGGTATCAGCAAATTTTGAAATTTTACTCTGTATTCCAATATCAAATTAATTTATATGTATCAAAAAAGCAGTGGTCCCAGTACTGGAACACCACTGTCTACCATTCCCCAGGCTGAAAAACTATTTACAATGACTTGCTGTTTTCTGTCCAAGCTGAATCCAGGAGTCTCAATTTTGTTAACCAGTCTTTTAAATAGAGCTTTGTGAAATGCTTTCTTAAAATCCATATACGCAACATCCGTTGCTTTCCATTCATCAAACTTCTCTGTTACTTCATCAAAAAATTCAATTAGTCAAGCGTGATCTGCCTTTTACAAATCTGTGCCGGCTCTCCTAAATTAACTCAAATCTCTCCAAGTGCCTGTTGATTTTGTCACTCATTATTGTTCCTAAAATTTTACCTACTACTGATGTTAAACTGACTTTCCTTACACCCTTTCTTGAATAAGGGGGTCAGATTTGCCACAATGCAATTCTCTGGCACCTCCCCCATATCTAGGGAAAATTGGAAGATTTATGGTAAGCCCTTCTGCTATCTTCACCCCCACTTCCTTTAGCCATCTGCAGCAGGCAACTTATCCACTCTAAGCATAGCCAACCTTTCCAGTACATCCTGCCTAAAGATTTTCACCCCATCCATTACCTCGACCATCCCTGCTTCTACCAATATTTTGTCAGCATTCTCTTCCTTAGAATGACCCAATACAAAGTACTCAATAATTATTCAAGCCTTCTCCTGCACATATATTAGCCTCTTAGTCCCTAGTTGACCCCACTCCACCTCTTACTACTCACTTACTGTTTACATACCAGTAGAACATTTTTGGGTTCCCTTTTATTGTAACCACTATTCTGTTCTCATATTCTCTCTTTGCCAGTCTTACTTTCACTTCTGGTCTCAACTTAGTGTAGTTGGCCTGGTTCTTGCTTGAAGAATTCACCTGACATGCATCATCTGCCCTCTTTTTTTGTTTTAACATATTCTCTGTGTTTGGTTAAGTTAGAAAGAGGACTTTTAAAATTTAATGTTGGATTTTTAAAAATTTGATCTGTGGGATATTGTTTTACTTCATTACTAGTTGAGTCTTGTTTTATAATAAACTGTTAATTTTGTTGTTCATTAAAGAAACCTGGTTAGTGTGTCCTAATTTGAGAAAAAAACAGTGTATTCGACTGACTGTTTCAATAAGTGGGAACATTTTAAAAATGTTGCGACCTGTGGAGAAATGGGACTGAATTAACAGTGCACTCCTCCCACCTCGGTCATAACAGTATTTGTGTACCTGGTGGGACTTATCAGGCTGATCAGTTAAGTCTTGCAAAAGATGTGACTTCGGTAAACATTTACAAAAATAAACAAAATGAGCTTTACACATCTTCAAATCTTTATTAGCATTTTAAATATCCCAAAAACAAACCATAATTTTGATCATGCATCACAAAATTAAACTTCACAAGGCACTTTTGAAAACTTTCAGTTAAATGATTACACTGAGGCAAACTGTTCATTGATTTTAACACTACTGAAGCTGCAGAAGATATAGGTGACACATCCTTCTTTAAATGCATAAACTGTAGTCATGGCAATGTTTTTAATAATTCTGTTGAAAAATTACTTCAAACACACAAAAGGTCCAAGGTTACAGAGAACAAATGGGTACATGTCAGAACTTAAATTCTTTGTCAGGTTGATCATGGGGCTTTGTAAATTAAGGAGTAAATTTGTCAACTAGAATAAATATAGTCTGCTTGACTAAAATGCTAGTCATTTTTTTAACCCATTCACATGTATTGACAAATTAGAGTCAAAAACATTCACTGGTGGTTCGGTGGGCGAGTGTACTACTTGGTATGGTAATGAACTATAAAGACCAGGCAAGTCCTTGGTTGGATCCCTGCTCTGTGCTGATTTAGCCAGAGCATTGGTGAGGTCAATGCTCTCAAGCTGCTGGATATAGGGCAGGGGGTGGTGGGGGCGGCAGAGTATGTATGATGGAGGGAAGAAAAGTACGTCTGAAAAAACAAATTTTATGGCAATTATCAACTGATTGTAAGCCAGCATTTAATTTAAGACTCTTTATATACCAGGTTTCAAGGAGGGATAGGATCATAGAAACAAGAGTAGGCCATACTGTTCCTGTTGGAGCCTGTTCTGTCATTCAATTAGATCATGGCTGATCTGTATCTTAACTCCATCTACCTGCCTCAGTTCTACAATCCTTAATACCCTTACCTAACAAAAATCTATCAATCTCAGCTTTGACATTTTCAATTGACCGAGCCTCAACAGTTTATTCGGAAAGGCTGTTTGTGGGATGATTCTACAGATGTGCACATTTGTTGCAGATTCTCGTCCACAATATTTCACCAATTATAAATAGAAAATTGTGGCAAGCATGCCTGCAATTTCCTCACATGTATCTGTAAAATCAGTTTATGGAATTCAGGAGATACATGGGAAAAAAGTTAAGGAGATGCTATAACCATGAGGTTTAAATGAAATGTTTTGCTCTTCCACAGTACTGCACTGGAGTGTCGCAGAATCACAAAATTGTTACAGCACAGCCCATTCTGTCTGCACCATTGGGATCTCCCTGGTGGCAGAAGGGCAACCCCACTGAGAGCCATGCCGGCAGGTGCCTGGAGGTGGCTTTCCAGTGCCTGGCCTGGGGGCCCACAAGGTGTCCTGTTTTAATACCTCACCAAAGCTGCAGAAATCAGCGGGCCACAGCTGCTAACACTGGCCTCCATAGAGGTGGCTTTTCAGCTGTGGCCACAATTTCATTTTATTGAATTTAGTACCTCTTCCGAGGTACTCGTGTCCTCCCCCCTCCTCCAATAACAGTGGCAACACCCACCTCTGGCCGTGGGGGCTGCCGTCCTTCCAAAGCTGCGGGCCCGCTGATTGGGCCTGCAGCCTCAGGGACCCACCAGCCGTCCTTAATTGGATGGCAGAACAAAGGCGCCTTCTTAATTGGCTGCTTCCGGGAAGATCTCCCAGGCAGGCGGCCCAACAACCAGAGCAGGGTAGGGACCCAGAAATGGTCCTGTCTCACGCTCATAGCCTACATGCAGAAGATTCCACCCTCTGATTCAATGGCAGGAATGCTACCAATTGGAGGGTGTATATACTCAAATCTTTGAAGGTGGTAGGTCAAGTTGAGAAGGCTGATAAAACAGTACATGGGATCATTGGCTTTATTAAAAGAACTGAGTACAAAAGCAAGCAAGTTATGGTAAACTTATAAAATAATGGCTCATCCTAGCTGGAATATGGTGTTCAAATTTGGACACACTTTAGGAAGGATGTTAAGGCCTTGCAGAGGGAGCAGAAGTGATTTACTGGAACAGTATCAGCAATGAGGGACTTCAGTTCTGTGAAGAGGTTGGGTTGCTCTCCTTGGAACAGAGAAGATTAAGAGAGATTTGATAGCGGTTCAAAATCATGAATGGTTTTGATAGCGTAAATAAGGAGAAACTGTTTCCAGTGGCAGAGGGTTGGTAACCAGAACGCACGTAGTTAAGGCGATTGACAAAAGAACCAGAGGAAAAAAAATTTTCAAATGAGTTGTGATCTGGAATGCACTGCCTGAAAATGTGGTGGAAGCAAATTCAATAGCAACATTTTTTTAAAAATGGATAAATACTTGGAGAAAAAATTACAGTACTAAACAAAAAGAGCAGGGGAGTGGGATTAGCTGATTGGTCTACAAGAGAGTGCTGTCACAGGCAAGATGGACCAAATGGCCTCCTTCTCTGCTGCATTATTCTATGAATCTATAAAAACCAAAGGAAAACTCCTGTTGTTCCCCTTAATAACTGTTTTAATGCATCAAAAGAAATTAAAACCAGTGTACTTACTAATCTTCTTGCTTAATTTCAATGATTTATTGGCCAGTTATGATTTTAGCAATCTATGATCAGCTAGGTCTGCTTGTGTTACCATATAAACACGGCCATTTAGACTTCTACACACTAAATTTAAACAAGATAATAACAAAGATTATGCAGATGAGGTCATGTACTGTACCAATTTACATACCTATTTATTGAAGGAAAAGTGCTAACTGCAAAACATTTCCTCTTTGAGCACTAAAATGGTATTGTAGAGGTTGTTAATTTGGCAGGACTTTCTCATAATGCCTTCTTCACTGGATGGGCCAAAACATTTCTAAATTAACTTGCTATATCGTAATGAAAATATAATGCAAGACCTACAACAAATTCCTTTGGTTTAGCTAGATATACACAGACTGTGCAATGAAGTTGTTTTTATATTGTGTGAAACTCAGCAGTGTTGGCTCACCTTGCCCAGTTCTCACAGCCAGCTGCAACCTGAAGCTAAACCTGCTGGGATATATGTGAAAAGATAGATTCTGCTTCAATTTATGTGCTGGTCTGGATTCCACTGCTATGCTCAATCTACTGAGTCACTTAATTAAAATTTTGGATAATTTTGTTTTTTTTCTTAGTATAAAAAAACTTCTAATTATCTAAGTAAGATTTATCCCTGGGGAGTTCTGGACGATGTAAAATTGAAAATGTTTAGGTAATTGCAACTTAAATATTGTGCTGACTGTAATATGTTGTGCCCAGAGTAACAGATATGTGTAATAACCTCTCACACGGGGAGAGGTGAGACTTGCCCTGGTTGCTGTGCGTTGTAAAATCATAAACAGCTTCTTTTTGCGTGTATTTACATAGCTGTCTCAGTCAAGGCCTTTCCCTCACAGAAGGTAGGAGGAACCCTTGAGCATGAATGAACCCACTGCCTTTTGCATTTTTCCTTGGAACTAGTTCAAGACTAGGCCTCGGAACAGATTATCTAACTACTCCAGCAGTCAGGGAATGGACATGGATCAAGAGGGAAAAAAAACAATAGGATAGAGAAATAACATCAAAAATTGTAATGACAGCCCATTCCAACCAGACAGCTAGAGAAGGATTACCTTCAGGATATATTTGCACCTAAACAGTGTACATGTTGGGCCACCAGTTCACATCCCCCTCCCCCCCCCCATCCCCCACCCCCCCCAGGGAGGCTTGGCTGATTTCAGCTGAGGTGGTTGTCAGTGAAGCTACAATTGGCCTCAGTGCTCCTGGACTAAGGTGGGGACAATAAATCAGCTGGGGTTCCTGCTTTTGAACCTTGTCCACAATATCTGCTGGAAAGTGTACATGCATATATGGAGACTTGGGTAGAAATTCCTCAAGAAGTCTCCTGATATCCTGTTGTAACAGAAACCCTGGAACTGTTTCTGCAATTTCTCCAAGGTCCCACTGATCTTCCACTGAAGATATGGAGATTGGAGAACCCCTGTTGAAATTCTAATGCCCACCCCACCTCCAATGTCTGCTTACAACTGACTAATGACTACTTGAGTAAGGCACTAGAACACCATGAGAGTACAGGAAGCTATTTCCTGAATGAGCCTCACTTTGACAAGATGAGATAAACTGAATTCTTAGAGACTGTAGGTAGGTGTTCAACACTCCATTTGTTTGGATGCATCTGTGATATCAGAAGCACAAGGCAGCACTGGTATCACCAGCAAAGAGATGGTGCACCACTTCATCGCTGACTAGTGTTCGCACTTGACCATTAATATACTCGACAATTTTGTACATAGAAACATAGAAAACATGTCATACAATTCCTATCATTATCTAGTACTCTAACAGCCATGAGTGTAGTCCAAAACCACTTGCTCCAATGGGAAGTTTGCAATGTTGAAAAAGCCCAATGCCCTATCAAATTGAGAAACTCCCTCTGTTGGGAAGTGATTCAACTGTCCAGCTCTACTATTTGATGCCATATGATGCAAAATGTTACATATATCTCTTGCACTAGACTGCATGGAGTAGCAATCGAGAAGTTTTGAGTTCAAATCCCGTCATAGCAAGTTGGGAAACTGATTTCATTGAGGGTGCAGAGGAGATTTACCAGTGATGAGGGATTTTAGCTACAAGGCTAAGTTGTTCTCCTTGGAGCAAAGAAGCTTGAGGGAAGATTTGATAGAGGTGTACAAGATTATGACAGGTTTAGATAAGGTAGACAAAGGAAAGCTGTTCCCATTAGCTGATGGTACAAGGATCAGTGGACACAGATTTAAGGTTTTGGGCAAGAGATACAGGAGGAAGAACATTTTTACACAACGAGTGGTAATGAGCTGGAACTCGCTGCCAATGATGGTGGTGGAAGCAGAGACAATCGATAATTTCAAAAGGAAATTGGATGGGCACTTGAGGAAAAAAAAAACTTGCAGGGCTACAGGGTTAGAGCAGGGGAATGAGACTAACCGGTTGCTCTACAGAGAGCTGGCATGGATGCGATGGGCCAAATGGCTTCCTTAAATGAAGTTAATCTACCGAAGTCAATAATGTCCTTCAGGGAAGGGAACCTGGTACTCCGACCTGGTGAGGCCTACAATCAACTCCAGTCCCACATTATGTAGCTGACTTTTAATGTTCTCAGGGCTATTAATGTGGGCTTGCCAACATTGCCCACATACCGAGAACAAATAGATCAGATTAAGCTAGCACTTATGTTTTTACCCTTTCCAGTTTTCTCCTCCTTCTGAAGATAGAGACCCCAATAATTTCCAGGTGTGGGAAGTCTGCTGGATCCCCATCATAATACTGGCAGCAGTGTACTGCCACTCAACATCTTCAGCCCAGAAAGGGAACAATTTAAGCCTTGGAGTCTCAATCCTGCAGCTAGTAATTTTTTGTTAAAGACTTTCAAAATTTAACATTTAAAATTTTTTAAAACCTTACTTTCCCATTCTTTTTTCACTATGAGTCCAATCTTCCTCCCTGTACCTGATTTGACTCTCATCCATCCACTCTAATTCTTTGACTGGAATTTTACATCCCCTGCGGGAGCAGGTGGGGGAGGTGACAAATGTTCCCGTTGCCTTCCCACCCCTGCTGCAATTTTATGAATGATAAGGTAAATGACAAACGGCTTGCCCACCCCAGGCCAACTGAGGTCCTTAAATGGTCAATTAATTGCCACTCACGGGCCTCCTGCTGCCCTCTTTGATATTTTACCAGTGGCGGCCAGGAACTTCAGAACCTGTGGATGCCGCTCTGTTTGTGGGCTGGGGGGTGGGGAGGGCCTCCTCATCAGGTACCCTGTGCCCACAAAGGGCCCTACCAGAAGCACAAGTAACCCCCGCTGGAGCACCTCACTCCCACCCCACTGTCCTCCTGAACGACCCCCACCCCCCTCGCCGGGTCCCAGCTGATTGTCCCTGGCGAGACCCGAAACCCTTTATGGAGGCCGATGTCCACAGACTTCTTCTGGCTGCTGCAATCTCATCAGTGGCCACCACTCCCAGTGGCGCTGCTGGGACTGATGCCCTGCCGACCCGCTGATTGACCGGCAGCTCTTGGAGGTGGAACTTCTTACCTTAGATGGGCGGAAGTCCCACCTGGGGCCTGGGCCATGTAAAATTATGGTGTGGTTTCCAGGCCTGGTGGAGGCGTGCTCGCCTCGGACATTTTGGTCTTTGTCCTGACGTAAAATTCTGGCCTCCGTTTCTTTCTCAATCCCTCAATTTCACTTGAGTACCATCATTCACTAAGTGCCCTGCTGCCTTTGCCACATAATTATTAGCTCGCAATCCTGGAACTTACAGGCAGGGGGAAAAAATTTCAGCTGAAGGGCAAGGTTAAAAGTTTAAATTATGGGGCATGCTACAAGATGTCCCGCTCCAGCAATTTCTACGCCAATATCTTAACATCCATAAAGTGCTAGAAAACCTATGTCTATGATGCAGCTCTAGATTCAACGCCTTGCAATAGCTTCGGAAAATAGGAACAGCAGCAGGCCATTTAACCCCTCAAATCAGTTCCACCATTCAATGAGATCATGGCTGATGCCCGCCTTGGTTCTATAACCTTAATAGCCTTGGCTAACAAAAACCTATCAATCTCAGTTTTGAAATTTTTCATTGGCCTAGCCTCAACAGCTTTTTGGAGGGGAGATTTCCAAATTTCTATTCTTTGTGTGAAGAAGTGCTTTCTGACATCACCCCGAAATGGCCTCCCTCTAATTTTAAGGTTATTTTGAACACTTCCACCAGAGGTAGTAGTTTTTCTCTAACTATCAAAGCTATTCCTTTAATCATTTTAAATACCTCAAGTTTGATCACCTTAATATTTTATATGCTAGGGAATACAAGCCTAGTCTATGCAAACTGCTCTTATAATTTAACCCTTATGGCCCCAGTATAATTCTGATAAATATGTGTTGCAACTTATCCAAGACTAATACATTCCGCATATGCATATTTCTCAAGTACTGACAATTGGATAAAAATCCTTCTTGGTGAGTGTGAGCTCTTCAGATTAAACAGGCTGCTCAGAAAAGAATGTTTGACTTGCCATCTGGTGGTGTAGTGTCGTGTTTTCTCTGATAGTTCTGAGAACTCTCTAACAGGCTCTCCTGGGGAGAACAGGAAAAAGAAAAGCTCTTTGATGATCTTTAGAGGCAGCTAGCATTCTATGTAGCATGTACAATATGTTAGGTAAAATGTGGATGAGTTTTGAATACAATTTAAAATCTTAATTGATTTGCAAGCCTTGTCCATAGCCCATAGGTGCACTCTTGTTTATATTGTATATCAGCCAAATACAGTTCAAAGTTAAATAAAAATATAATTTTAAATGAAAATAAAATGTACATTTTCTAAAGCAGCTCTGGTGCATTATTTGTCCATTGTGATATCGCTTTCATTAAATACAACATCTATTTCATGGATATGGTAGCAACAAGTGTGATATAAACTGTTCAATTGATTGTGCAGACATCTAACGCTTAATTCACTTCACAGACTTGTTAGTGCCTATGTCTGCAGATGTCCATTCACATACAGAATCTAACGTGTAAGGCTCATTGTAGCCTTAAGCCACACAGAGCAGAAAGGTCCCAGATTCAAGTCTGGGTCTGTACTGAATTAGTTGGTCTTCTCCGGAGTTGCATTTTGGGCATGCCAATAAAACCCCAGTGTGTTGGGATAGGTGGGATGGGGGGGTGGAGAGAGGGGGAAAAAAATCATCCAGGATTCCTAGTTCTGACCGTTATCCAGCGACTCCTGCTGGAAGGGCATGAGGACAGATACTGTGTAAAGGAGATTACTGGGTTTGGGTGTGACGCACCCTGTGTTTGCACCCTTGCAAACATAATAGTTTGGACTCACATGATAAGTAGGATACAACATGGTGTGCGAGTACACTAATGCATGAACTGACATCTTTAGGAGAGCAGTGCAGCATATTTGAAGGAGATAAATGGAGGGGAAAAAAACATAGGAACAGGCCAATCAGCTTCTTGAGCCTGCTCCTCCATTCAACTAGATCATGGCTGATCTGTACCACACATCCATTTACTTGCCTTTACTCCATACCTCTTAATATCCTGACCTAACAAGAAATAGAAACATATGAAATATATTTTACGTGCATCCAAATGAATGCACACATTTGGATGTCTTGGAGTTTCTGATTGAGAGCTTGTGTACACTGTGAATGAAGCATCTGAACAACCTTTTTGTTTTTGTTTTTGCAGAGTTTGGTCTCCTCCCAACTATTGATTCACTCTGGTGGATACACCAATGAGATAAAAGCCAACCCACAATACAACAACTTTGACAGGAGTCCTTTGTGATCTAGGCAGTGGGAACGTTTTGGAGGATTGCTATGGTAAGCATTTCAAATTATAAACGGATAATACATACCAGAAGGGGTAAATGCTGATTGATGTAAGTCTCTTTCATCATGTTAGGGTGTGCCAGATGGACACTGTGGCATTAAGATTCCCTGGTATGTCTCTCTCTGTACTGGCGTGGGCTGCCAAACCTGTGTTTTAACAATACCGATTAACTTGTTTTCTGTCTACAGTAGCACATTTACTGTTTTATTAAAGCTACTTGAGAGAAGAGGGGCATTTTAGGCTCATTAAGGTGAAGGATGTTGGTGGAGAGTGAAACATTCTTTACTGATATGTAGCATTGAATACTCCCAAATCAAATGAAAGCGCAGTAACATTAACCACCCTTGAAATTTCTGTAAGGCTCCAATTTTAAATGAGTGGAAGCAGGTACGGTGTGTACACTGCAGGTCGTGTGCCCTGGATGAAAAGGCTTAGCTAATCGTAACACTTGAGCCTCATTTAAATAAATGTTGGTTCCAGATTCCCACCCGAAAATATCTGGATCCACCACCTGGCCAGCAGACGACGCCATGAGTTTGACAGCAGGAGCCCACAGCTGAGATCCGTGAGAATAGATCCCGGCCGTTAGTTGAAAGTGGTCTCTGGAGGCGACCTGGAGAGGGGTGAGGGGAAGAATTCTGCAGGCAACCTTTGGGGTGAGGGAGTAGGAAGCAAGGGAGGTTCAAGGCCTGCTCCTGCTCTTCCTTACGCATAAGAAAACCTAAAAAAAAGTTTTCAAAATTTATCTGCTGGGCCTCTTCTGGCTCTCCGATCCATCACTGCATCCCATTTGTTTACTGCAAGTGTCCACCCACCTGCTCAAAAGAGCAGTTTAAGATTGGGGCATGGTGGGAAGGCAGCTGGATCAGAATGGGTAAGTGACTAGTCTCATTTTAACTACCCCACTGCTCAGTTTCTGCCAGGCAGGGTGGTGGGGGCGAGGTCAGGGAGTCAAAATTGGGGCCTAAGACTGCCGACTCAGTGCCAATTTAGGGACATTTTTGAACTACGGACCTATGTCTACACAGGATGTTTATAGCTGGCAGGGAGAAGTGATTTACACTGTATCCCAAAAGTAAAAGAACAACATATCCTAATCAGCCCAAATTTACTGTCTGACCATCAAATCCTGTGCTTGCCTTTTACAACTTGTTGGAAAGTGGTCAGATAATCACAGCAATATATCAGTGAAGGAGCAACCTACAAACTCACCCAGCACCAAGGTGGCAGTGGAACATAAAGCAATTTTTTTTCTCTAGTGGAGTCTAATCATACTGATCAATGTACAGATGACAAAATTTAGGATGGAGTGCGAGACACAAAGACATCAAGTTGGAAGCATGATAACACAAACCACTTCAGTAAAGCTTGAACAGTGTATAAAAGTCATTTCAACAGTACGATTTGCTATACACACTGCGGGTTTACTTGACGTTGCCTTTGGGTGGAAGCAGGTATCATGGTGGGAAACAATAAATAGCAGGCTCCCTGATGTGAATCAAGGGACTGACCATAGCAAGAATCGCTGTTCAGATTAAAGGTGGTGTAAATAGAATATCATATTTCACTGAAACAAATGACAATGTTTGGATGGCCCAAAGCAATAAGAGCTGAAAATTCAGACAATTTACCGTTCCCAGGTTTAAAACATTTGAAATATTTAAATGGTGCATACAGGAGTTCAAGTTTTAAGCTTTGTACATGAATTTCACTGGTCAGAATTTCTACCCTTTTACATACTCTATGAAAAGTTTTTAAAAAATAATAATTTATCTGATCAACAGTTTTATTTTTAAACTGAGGCAAATTATTTATTTTCTCTCCTTTCTTCCCTCTGTGGTAATTGCTGGCATATGGACCAACCCAGCCAAGTTGGTGGGCAGGCAGTGGGTGTCCTTTTCCTGGTGCTTTACCAATACCAGTCTATAATCTCTGGCAGGTGGAAAGGAGGAAACAATATGGGCCATTGCTAAAGACTTTCCCCTCCCATGGAGACAGTATCTGATATCTGTTTCACAACCCCACCCTCTGACCACCCACCCCCCCCCCCGCCCCCCAGAAGGAGGAATGTTCAGTGTCTTCACACCTCCCTCCATGGCATCTGCACCACACTTTCCTTACAGAGCAAGATTCCATTTTTAAAAAAATTATTTCACATCACTCCCCATGAGGCACAGCTAAGATCAAGAAACCAATCTTAGCAATCTGTAGGCATGTTGCCACTTCAATGCAGTGCCATTGTCTTATTTTCCTTTGCTCCTTTCCTCTCCAAGGTGTTGACCTTCACTGGGGAAAAGGTTCCACTGACATCCCAGTTCCCCAAGCCCTCGTCCAAATTGCCATTCTTGAAGCATGGGGCAAGACAGTGAATGTCAAAAGCAACTTGGGTGTTGAAGAGAAATGGAGGAGTGGCAGCTCAGCTCAAATCAATCTCCACATAATCTTCTGCACTCAGCACGGAGTTCAACAATTTAAGATCATAACCTCTGCCCCCATTTTGTTTTGTGTTTTTTTTGCTGTTTTTTTCCCCTTCTTCTTTCTTAATTTCTTTACTTTGTGTTCAGACAGCTGCTACAAACATTGTCATTCACACCTCATCTAGATACATCTTTGGTTTTTGCACCATGAAACCTTTTGTTATTTAATCCATCCTGCCCTCGAAACTATCACAGACCTTCCTTTTTGTTGTTCTTCCCCCGTCTTCCCCTTTCACTTGGTCGAGCTGCTACATTTCTAACGTTTCTCAATTCTAATGAAAGGTCGCAGACCTGAAATGTTAACTCTGTTTCTCTTCCCACAGATGCTGCCTGCCCTTCTGAGTTTTTCCAGTATTTTCTGTTTTTATTCCACATATTTAATACTGGGCAGTAATCAGGAGGGGAAACACCGGCTGGTATTTCTCCCTCGCTCGCCGAGAAAGACTGAGGCCGACTGTAATGGCTGTACTGTGCCCCAGCTGAGATCAGCTGGCTCAGCACACACCCGGAATCAAAATCAGTGCCATATCAGACCACAGGTTATTTTTCAAGTACTTAAAATACCTTCAAACAGCCAGAAGCAATCGATTTCAATCAGAAGCAGGAGCTAAATTTTATCAGCCCTCTGGGGACAGGTAGGGTGACATGGGAACCAATAAGTAGTGAGGGAAAGTTGTGGGGGGTGGGGGTGCACTGGAGTGCCCGGCACCTTCCCGACACCATTCAATTTTGTCAGGGATGGGGAAGGCTGAGACCCGTCATCCCACCTAGAGGCCAATTGAGGCTCTCAAGTGGCCAATTAATGGCCACTTAAGGGCCTCTTCCAGTCGCCGCTGGTATTTTACCAGCGGCTGGCGGGAGCAGCGCCACATGGGGAGGCCGTCCAGTAAAACCAGGCAGTCTCCCTGCAGCCTGGGGGCGGGGGAGGGGAGCCCTCCAGTTTGGGCAATCTATGGCCCAGAAGGCCCCCAGCGGCAAAGATTGCCCTTGTGCCCAAACTCCTCGCACCCACTCCATTGACCTCAACAACTATCCACCCCACAACCCCTCCCACCCCTCGCGTGGCCCCTGCGAGCCCGTCCCCACTTACTTGCAGTCTGAGGCTGGGATGGCCCTCTGATTGGCTGGCAGCTCTTGGAGGCGGGATCCCCATGCTTAAAAGGATGGGGACTCCGGCATCAACCGACTGAAAGCTGATAAATGCAGACGGGGGAATCCCTCAGAAAGGTTGAGGCGGGGTTCCCCTCGCCTTTCTGGCCTGGTGTCTGACCCCTCTACCTGCATAAAATTCTGTCCAATGAGTTTATATCTAAACAATTAGAGCCATCCATGAGGGGGCAAGAGCCATGCTAACACAAAGAAAAAGATGCAGCATAATGAGAAGAAATGAAGGCTTGAAGGTGACTTAGTGGAATAATCATACAAGCGTTAACAGCAAGCTAGAAAATTGGACATGTACAAGCATACAAATTAGGAGCAGAAGTGGGCCATTCGGTCTTTCTAACCTGCTCCGTCATTCAATAAAATCCTGGCTGATCTGTTTGTGTCTCGAATTCCACACTCCCATCTACCACTGATGACCTTTGATCCCCTTGCCTAACATGAATCTATCTAACCCCGCCTTAAAATTATTCAATGACCCTGCCTCCACCAACTTCGGAGGCAGAGAGTTCCAAAGCCTCAAAACCCTCAGAAAATATTTCTCCTCATCTCTGCCCTAAAAGGGCAATCCCTAATTTTAAAACAGTGCCCCCTAGTTCTGGACTCACCCACAAGAGGAAACATCCTTTCCACATCCACCTTGTCAAGACCGTTCAGGATCTTATAAACTTCAATCAAGTCTCCCCTCACTCTTCTAAACTCCAGTGAAAATAAGCCCAGTCTGTCCAACCTTTCCTCATGAGGTAACCTGCTCATTCCAGGTATCAATCTAGTAAACCTCCTCTGAACTGCCTCCAACGTATTCACATCCTTCCTTAAATGAGACCAAAACTGCACACAGTATTCGAGATGTGGTCTCACCAATGCCCTGTATAACTGAAGCATTACATCCTTACTTTTATTTTCAATTCCTCTCATAATAAAGGATCGCATTCCATAAGCCTTCTTTATTACTTGCTGTACCTGTACACTAAGTTTTTGTGACTCACGCCCTAGAACACCATGATCTCTCTGCAATCATTCTCCACTTAAGTAATACTCTGCTTTTTTTATTCTTTCTGCCAAAGTGAACAACTTCACATTTTCCCACATTATACTCCAGCTGCCAGATTTTTGCCCACTCACTCAACCTATCTATAATCGGTCTGCAAGCTCATGTCCTCTTCACAAGATACTTTCCTCCCTATCTTTGTGTCATCTGTAAATTTAGCTACCATGCCATCACTCCCCACATCTAAGTCATTGATATAAACTGTAAAAAGTTGAGACCCCAGCACAGACCCTTGCAGGACTCCACTTGTCACATTCTGCCAATCAGAAAAGGACTCATTTATGCATACTCTCTGTTTTCTGCCAGCCAGCCAGCCAATCTTCTATCCATGCTAATATGTTACCCACCATGAGCTCCTACTTTGCACAATAACCTTTTATGTGGCACCTTGTCAAATGCCTTCTGGAAATCCAATTACAGTACATCAATGGGCTCCCCTTTATCCATGGCACATGTTACTCCTTCAATGAACTCCAATAAATTGGTTAAACATGATCTCCCTTTCACAAAAACATGCTGACTATTCCCGATTACCTTGAGATTTTCTAAATGTCCAGCCATAGCCTCCTTAATGATCGATTCCAACACATTCCCCATGACAGACGTCAAGCTAACTGGCCTATAGTTACCGGTTTTCTGCCTCCCCCCCACTTCTTGAATAGAGGGGTTATATTTGCTATTTTCCGGTCTGATGGAACCTTTCCAGAATCTAGCAAATTTTGAAAAATTAGCACCAACACATCTACTACCTCATTAGCCACCTTTTTTGAGACCCTTGGATGAAGCCCATCAGGACCCGAAGACTTGTCAGACCA
Source organism: Heterodontus francisci (assembly GCF_036365525.1). Lineage (NCBI taxonomy): Eukaryota > Metazoa > Chordata > Chondrichthyes > Heterodontiformes > Heterodontidae > Heterodontus > Heterodontus francisci. Next base: position 162,793,494 of record NC_090375.1, on the reverse strand, counting down.
CAGCTTCATCAGTTTGGTCAGTACTGCTTCCCTGGTGATTGTAATTTCACCAAGTTCCTCTCTTCCACCTCCTAATTTACAGCTATTACTGGTGTTACTATCAGGTGATAAAGAGGTCTAGGGTTCCCTTTCAGCCTTCACCTAATCCAGAGATTATTACCCTTAGTTTCTGCTCTTCAATTTGGTGCCGAGCTCCGCATATTGTCGAAGCAGAACCACTTTCCTAGTCCTACCTATGTCGTTGGTACCTACGTAGACCACGACAACTGGATCCTCCCCCTCCTACTCTAAGTTCCTGTCCAGACCTGAGCAGATGTCCAGAACCCTGGCACCAGGTCGGCAACACAGCCGTCTGGACTCATGCTCTTGGCTGCACAGAAGTGTTAATCCCCCTCACTATACCATCCCCTACTACCACTACATTCCTTTTTGCTTCCCCCACTTGAACGGCTTCCTGTGCCACAGTTCCAAGGCCAGTCTGCTCATCCACCTTACAGACCTCACTTACGTCCACACAGGTTGAGAGCACCTCAAACCTGTTGACAATTGCCAAGTCTTAGGTTCCCACTACTGTCTGTTCGGTCCCTTTACCTGCCTCACTCACGGTCACATCCTCCTGTCCCTCACTGCTGACCAAAACAGATAACCCTGTTCTAAGAGGTATGACCGCCTTCTGGAACAAAATGCCTAGGTATTTCTCCCCTTCCCTTACGTTGTGCAGTGTTTGCAGTTCGGTTTCCAGATCAATAATATCTGGGAAGTAACTCAGCCAGAAGCTAATAGGTGAGTGAAGATTTTCACTCTGTGTCAGAACTTTATTGTAAAGGAATCACTGACCTTATCACGTTGTCTGATTCGTTTGAAGACATAGTCTGCAAAGGGTTTTCGTGGAATATACTTTCCAGCCCCTGGCACAACATATAGAATTCCATCTTCAAACACCACTTTACCTCGTGAAATGGTAACCAAAGGCACCCCATGGCAGACCATGCCTTCAAAAATGTTGAAGTCAACAGCTTGATGATGTGTTTTGGCTGAAATAGTCCTGTTTGTAATGGAAAGATCAAATAAGAACTATAGTAAACTGAAGAGGAGTTGAATAGTGCAGCATTAATACAAATAGAAATCAACATCAGCCTGTTGGGTTAGCAATAAATGGAACTCTTAGCTGTAAACAAATTATCTCCAGCAGTGGCTTTTCTTGCCATCCCCACACTGTTACCTTCAGAGTTCACGAAGGATCCATCTTTGGGCCCCTGTTCTTCCTCATCTACATGCTGCACTTGCTAACATCCAATGACATCAGGTCATTGGCTGACGTTACCTAGCTCTATCTCTACCACTTGCCTTGATCCCTCCACTAACTGGTATCTGACTGCTTATCCCGACATCCAATCTTAGATAAGCCAAGAATTCCTCCAGTTTAACCTGGAAAGACTGGATCCATTGTCTTCAGACCCCATCACAAACTCTGCTCCCTTGTCATCGATTCCATTCCCTTCCCTGGCAACTGTTTCAGAGTGAATCAGACTGTTAACCATCATGTTTTCCTATTTGACCCCGGCCTGAACTTTTAATTGCAAATGCTCTCCATCACAAAGACTGCCTATTTTCAGTACCGTAACATCGCCCACCTCATCCCATCTTCCAGTGTGGCACTAATCCATGCCTTTATCTTCTTCAGGCTCGATTTCTGGCCTGCTACCCTTCTCCTCCCCGCACAAACTTTAGCTCAGCCAAATCTCTGCTGCCCATATCCAGTACAAACATCTATTTATCAATCACTCCTGTCCTTCTTGATCTACTTTGGCCTCGTTGCTCCCTATCTCAATAACCTCCTTCTTATAACCTCTCTCTGAACTCTCCAGTCTTCCAATTCTGCACCCTTGTGCATCCCTGCCTCTCTTTATCCACCCCACCTCCATTGATGACCAGGCCATCAGCCATCTAGGTCTTGGAATGCACTGCCTAAACCTCTCCAACTCCCCTAAAGACCCTTCTAAAGCCCACCTTGCTGATCAAGATTTTGGTAACCCCTCTGAATATCTCCTTTTTTTGGTATCCCCTTTTTCTATAGCACCTTGGAATCTTTTTCAATTTTTAAGGTGCTATATAAATGCAAGTTTCTGTTGATCTCTATCTAGCAACCCTGCAAAAGTATTTATGTCTGGAACAAAACAGAAAATGCTGGAAACATTCAGCATCTGTGACCGACAGACAGGTTAACGTTTCAGCTATCAGCCATTATCACAGTTCTGACAAAGGATTCGCAACTGAAGTGTGAACTTGTCCAGTCTCTACATGGATGCTAACTGACCTGATGAGTGTTTCAGATTTCAGGCATCCACAATTTTTTGCTTTGCCTTTGGAAGAACGCAAAAATTGGCTCGAGACAAGACAGATGTTGGCTGTGATTGCTGCCATAGTAAAATAACCAGCCAGGTTTACTTGCTGTCAAGTTTAATACATGTATCTTGGCCAAATTGCTATGATACATCAGCTGTCTGGCACAAGAGTCAATTGAGTAAAAATTTATCTGGGACCACTTTTGGATGATGTGCGAGTAGTGTTTGCTGAATCAAGAGCCTAAGGATCCGCAAACTCGGGCAAACAAATGCCACCAGTTGTGCCTCCGTAGGCTGTTTGCCAGAATGGGGGGAGCTGGGCGGTGGGGGATGGTGGAGTTACGGAATATGCCTACTCCTCCTGGCAGAGGAGAAGGGTGTTTTTAAAAAAATATTTTGATATTTAGAGGGGGGGGGGAAAAAGTGCTAAGAGTAGGGAAGGAGAGGAATTTATGATGTGCACAGTTAAGAGATAAACAGGCAGTGGAAGCTTTATAGATAGAATTAAGAAATAGAAAAGGATTTAAGACTGTAGTGGGGGTTGTGTATAGGCCTCCGGTAATTGTTGTGAAGTGATAAAATGCAGAGATAAGAAAAGCATGCAGTAAAAGCAGAGTGGTTTAAATGGGGATTTTAACTTTTATATAGAATGGAATAAGCAGACCATGTCAGAAAGGTAGTGAATTTCTTGTGTATGTTCAGATAGTTTTCTGCAACTATATTGATTTAGTCATGAATAATTAGCCATATTTAATTAGTATCTAACAGTCGTGAATATTTATCTAATAGCGATCATAATACGATCAAATTCAACATAGTGGTTGAAAGGGAGAAGTGCGAAACAGTTACTAAGATTCTAGATTTAGGCAAGGCAGATTTCAATGGGATGAGACAGAGACTGCCCAAGTAAACTGGGCAAATTTGTTAATGAGTAAAGCGACAGAAGATCAGTAGGAGGAGTTCAAAAAAGAATTTGTGATACAGAACCAATTTACACCCTAAGGGGCAAGAGCTCCACTTGCCAGAAAAATGCCATGGATGACTAAAGATCTAAGAGGCAACATTAAACTAAAAGAAAAAGTATACAAAAATGCAAAATAAAAAGCACAAATACAGGTAAGTCGCAGAGCTAGAAAGAACAGCAAAGGTTGACAAAACAGACAGCAGGAGCTACAAAAATGAGAAAACTTGCAAAGGAAGTAACAGAGAGGGTTGATGAGGGCAATGCTGTTGATGTGGTGTACATGGACTTTCAAAAGGCATTTGATACAGTGCCACACAACAGACTTGTGAGCAAACCTGTAGCTCACAGAATAAAAGGGATGGTAGCAACATGGATATGAAATTGGCTGAGTGACAGGAAACAAAGAGTAGTGGTTAATAGATGTTTTCAGGGCTGGAGGAAGGTTTATAGTGGAGTTCCCCAGGGGTCAGTGTTGGGACCCTTGCTTTTCCTGATATATAATAACATAGACCTTGGTGTACAGGGCACAATTTCAAAGTGTGCAGATGATATGAAACTTGGAAGCATTGTGAACTGTGAGGAGGATAGTGTAAAACTTTAAAAAGACATAGACAAGTTGGTGGAATGGGCAGACAGGTGGCAGACGAAGTTCAATGCAGAAAAATGTGAAGTAATTCATTTTGGTAGGAAGAACATGGAGAGACAATACAAAATAAAGAGTACAATTCTAAAGAGGGTGCAGGAGCAGAGGGACCTGGGTGTATATGTGCATAAGTCATTGAAGGTGGCAGGACAGGTTGAGAGCGCGGTTAATAAAGCATACAGTATCCTGGGCTTTATTAATAGGGGCATAGAGTACAAGAGCAAGGAAGTTACGTTGAACTTGTATAAGACACTAATTCGGCCTCAGCTGGAGTATTGTGTACAGTTCTGGGTGCCGCAATTTAGGAAAGACGTGAGGGTACTGGAGAGAATACAGAAAAGATTCACGAGAATGGTTCCAGGGATGAGGAATTTCAGTTATGAAGATAGATTGGAGAAGTTGGGATTGTTTTCCTTGGAGAAGAGAAGGCTGAGAGGTTATTTGATAGAGGTATTCAAAATCATGAGGGGTCTGGACAGAGTAGATCGAGAGAAACTGTTCCCACTTGTGAAAGGATCGAGAACGAGAGAGCACAGATTTAAAGTATTTGGTAAGAGAAGCAAAAGTGACATGAGGAAAAACCTTTTCACGCAGCAAGTGGTTAAGGTCTGGAATGCACCTCCTGAGAACGTGGTGGAGACAGGTTCAACTGAAGCATTCAAAAGGGAATTCGATAGTTATATGAAAAGGAAGAATGTGCAGGGTTATGGGGAGAAAGCAGGGAAATGAAACTGAGGGAATTGCTGTTTCAGAGAGCCAGTACGGACACGATGAGCTGAATGGCCTCCTTCTGCACTGTAACGATTCTGTGACGAATATCAAAACCAACACAATTTTTACAACTGTATAAGGAAAAAAAGAGGACGCTCATGAGAATACAGGTACGCACATCCTTACGTAGCAGGGTAAGCTGATGATGTGTTAAAAAAGCACGTGGATTACTAGGGTTTATAAACAGAGGAATAGAATATAAAGGCAAAGAGATCATGCTAGAACCTTATAAATCACTGGTTAGTCCTCAGCTGGAGTATATGGACAATTCTGGGCACCAAACTTCAGGAAACATGTAAAGGCCTTCGAAAGGGTACAGAGAAGGTTTACAGGGACGACGGACTTCAGTTACGAGGAGAGGTTGGAAAAGTTAGGATTGTTCTCCTTGGAAGAGAGAAGGTTAAGAAGTGACCTAATAGTGGTTCTCAAGATAATGAGAGGTCTTGATAGAGTAGATAAAGAAAGGCTGTTGCAACTGGCGAGTGGGTCAATAACCAGAGATCATAGATTTAGAACCATTGGCAAAAAATCTAGAGGGGAGATGAGACGAAATTCTTTCACTCAAAGCTGTCAGGATCCGGAAACCTCGACCTGAAAAAGGTGGTGGAAGCGGATTCCATAAATAATTTTAAAAGGGAATCAGACAGGTACTTTGAGGATGATGAACTTACAAGGTTACAGGCAAAGAGCACAACTCCTCTTCCAAAACACCATCACAGGCATGATGGCCAAACAGCCTTCTTCAGTGATGTTTCTATGATTCTATACTTAATTTTAGTTGGTGACCACTGAAGAATCCTGAGCAGAAAACCCCTACTCATTGGGAGTATGGGGCGAAAGCCGGAACAGGCTACTGAGTTGGATGATCAGCCATGATCATAATGAATGGCGGAGCAGGCTCGAAGGGCCAAATGGCCTACTCCTGCTCCTATTTTCTACGTTTCTAACTAATTTCTTCAAGGGTTTCTTCAACAGATCTTAGGCCCGTATTTAGCACAATCGAGGAGTCTACTACCCATTTTAGGCAACCACTTAAAAAATGGGTCCCACCAATATAATAGTGGAACCAATGTCTGTGCAGAGTGGGTGCAGGCTGTCTCAGTGCTAAATTGGTATGCTTTGCACCCATTTTACTCCCAAAATGGGTGCAGTGCAAATCAATTTCTATCCCAGTACCTTTAGCATACGGAATTGCATTTTTCCTCTAGTCAGTCAGTCACCTTACCTGACGGCACATGGGTCCCAGATTACAATATCAGCATCAGAACCTTTGGCTATTTTTCCCTTTCTGGGATAAAGGTTAAAAATCTTTGCTGCATTGGTACTGGTCACAGCCACAAACCTATTCTCATCCATTTTACCACTGTGCTGAAAGAGAAAGGTACAGATAGTTGGCTAGTTCTCCCCAGACCTCCTAATAAAAACACAAAAAATAACAATTTGACTGCTGTGATGCATCTGTAATGGTATGTTACTGCAAGCAGTTGTTCGGTAGCTGCCAGTATCTGGAGCACGTTGCCCAACCAGAAAACTGCTCATTCCCCAGGCTCCTAACTTGAGAACAAGGATGCTTTCTATAAATTATTAAAAACATTGAAGAGCGGCATCATAATGTTCAGGGGATACCTGGACATTTTTAAAGTGTGGTTTTTGCAGTGATTTGTAAGGTACAATGCACACTGGTCGCACTCAGAGCCACAAAGATCAAATTTTACTGTTGCTTCTGCCTCAGCTGGTGCAGAAATCACTTTGAAGCAACTCAATAGTGGTTATATGACTGGACATTCATTTTTAAACAAAGACAATTTTTTAAAACAAATAACTATCAAACATTTCAAGTAAAAATCATATTTGTCAGTGTGCTGATGGCTTCGTAAAGATGGGAAATTGCATCCTACCCACAGACCAGGCCTCAAGTTGGCTGTATTCTCCAAGTTCTCCTCTTCCCCAAAGTGCTCCCATCATCTTATCAGTAAGCCCCTGGGAAATAGCTTCTTTCCTACAGGTTCTGCTGCTATGTTATTCAAATGCATATGGTGATTTCACACTCCTTGGGGGGAAAAAAAATCCACAGGATTTTCTTCCTTTCGTATGAATGAGATGGAAAGTAATCAGATTGACAGGTTTAATATTTATCAGACAGAATGATGGGCAAAAGAGCAAAGTATTTCTCATTTGGAAATGGGAGATGGAAGTCACACCTAAACCAGTGGACACAGTGAAGGGTTTAACAGAATAACTTAGTAAAGTGTGCAGGTCTTACTTTTCACCATTATCCAGCATGTAATTTGACACATTTTGAATTGTTAATGATGTGGCAGACCCAGAACTGGTTGATCTGAATCCTTGCCTCAGTACTGGTGCATTTATTCCGAGTGCTAATTCTTTCCTGCCCCAACTGGAAAACAACCCTGAAGTGACACTTACCACTCCTTTCTCCCATATGATAGACATCCTGTCCTCCACACCATTCACCCCATTTGGAATCTTTGTAAAATCATCTTTCCCAAAGGCTTTCTGGCAGCCACTGAATGTGCAGTTGTCCGTTCCTGTCAAAGTAAGATCGCCACTATGAAGAAAGAAAAACAAAGTGACAACATAATTAATCAAGCCTGCACTGTACAGTGTACTGCTTTACTGATGATATCTGATGAATAAGGAATCTTAATCCACAAAAAACAGATCCATTCTTTATATGACCAGGAGTAATTGGGAAGAATTTGAGGAGTGGGGAGAGAAATCAGTCATCAGTGACAAAATAAGATTCCTCCGAGTGGGTGACTCAGACCAGGGCTGTAACAGCCACAGTACGTGCTCAGGCAGCCACCACAATGACTTTTATCAGTCCCAAGTAATAAGCACAAGCCACACCATTCAATTGTAACTGCAGATCAGGTAGTTAGTTCTTGTACTATAGAGCTGCAGACAAAATGTTTACTATACACCTAGGGATTATTATTACTTATTATTACTGTGCAGTCACTGACTCAGTCCTGCTTGTGTATTCACACAACTCACCACAATGTGAAGTTGGCAAAATCCTTCGTAAATATTAGACTAGAAGTCAGACTTGGAAGCAGCAAACAGAACATTGATAATGACAGGGGATTAAAGTAGATCGTCTGCCAATCTGAACAATGCAATCAATCATTCTGCCATCTACTGTATAGCTGAAATTGGCCTCTGAATTTTTCCAATCTGCCCCCATTCCCCCAACACAGTCCATGTTGCCTAGCATTTCTAAATGCATAAATAAGAAAAACATGTTTTATGACATACGAAGTCTGCAGTCCTGCCACATTCAATTGTGAATGGTGGTGGACAATTGAACAACTAACAGGAGAATGACGCTCCATGAACATCCCCATCCTCGATGATGGCACAGCCCAGCACGTGAATGTAAAAGAAAAGGCTGAAGTATTTGCAACCATCTTTAGCCAGAAGTACCACCTGCATGATCCACCCTGGCCTCCCTTCCTCCTGACATTCCCACCATCACAGATTCCAGGCTCAGCAAATTAGATTCACTCCACATGATAATCAAGAAACGGCCGAGTGTACTAGATATGGCAAAGGTTATGGGCTACAACATCAGAGAAATGCTGCAATCCATTGTTACAGAAGCCATAACAGGACACTTAGAAAATCAAAATATGATTAGGCAGAGTCAACATGGTTTTATAAAAGCTAAATCATGTTTAACAAATCTATTTGAGTTTCTTGAGCATGTAACAATCATGGTGGATAAATTAAAACCAGTGAATGTGGTATATTTGGATTTTCAAAATGCATTCAATAAGGTGCTATGTGAAAAATTATTGCACAAGGGCTCATGGGGTTGAGGGTAATATATTAGCGTGGATAAAGGATTGGTTAAAAAACAAATAAACAGAAAGTAGGAATAAAGGGGGCATTCTCAGGCTGGCAGGTTGTTACCAGTGAGGTGCCACAAGGGTCTGTGCTGAGGCAGTTATTTACAATCTATAAAAATGACTTAGATGAAGGGACTGATTGTAATGTGTCCAAACTTGCTAACGATACAAAGTGAGGTTAGAAAGTAAGTTGTGAGGACGACACAAATGGCTGAATTTTAATCCCACGGCAGAGGCAGGTTTGCCAACAATTCACATCACCAAACGGCATGTTGGTTTCCTGCAGCAGTCCTGCCTCCCAGTGATTTTGTTAGAGGAGTTTAATGGGGGGTCATGGCAACCCACCCGAAGGCAGTGGATCATCAATTGAGGCAGTTAACAAGACACTTGAAAGCTCATAGCAGGGCTGTATGAGATGAGATTCGAGGAGATGCAAGGGCAACACAATGGGTCAACAGCACATCCAAGCAGATGAAGTAACTGTGCAGCATACAGCCAGAGAAGCGGGGTTAATTCCTAATGCTGGTGGAAGGGGCATAAAGGAGCTCATGCATTGGCACACAGTGGCCACTGCGTGAGCAGAACACAGAATGCTTCAGGTGGAGATGCTGGGGCAGTTGGGGGAGAATGCACCTACAGGGACCAGTGGGACACAGCAGCGGGGGGTCCAGGCAGATGTTCTCTTGCAGCTGGTGGCAAGTGAGGCCATCCCTGGATCACGGAGCTCAGCTACTCCAAGTTGGCAACGAGTAGTGATGAGGAACAGCAGCACCAAAAACAAATGAAGCCCTTGATGCCCAAAGGGCAGGAAGGGCACAGTGGCACTACTCTCACCATACAGTGTAAAGCCATAGAATCATGGACATACATTACAAAGCAGCAGTGCTACTGGAGGCTGCGACTATCAAGGCAACTAGCTGCTTTGAGTGCCCTCGTGGAGGAAGACCTCAGGTAGCCATGCCAGTAGCTGCGAAAGTGACAGTGGCACTGAATTTCTTTGCCTGTGGAACATTTCAAGCAGCGGCAGTGGATCTGTGTGGCATATCGCAAGTGGCTGGCCATCACATCATCAGGCAGCTGATGAATGCCCTGTATGAGAGGGCATTGCACTACATTGTTATGACCAGGTGAGAAAGAGGTCTAGGGTTCCCTTTCAGCCTTCACCTGGTCTTACTGGAACAGGGTTTAATTAGAAACACACCGTGCTTTTTTAGCTCCCCCTTGGTGAATCCCATTTCACTGCTTTCCAATTATAAGGCAAAGAAACCAGCACAAACAGGTTTGCTTAGGTTTAAAGAAGAAAAGTTGAAATTTATTAAACTTAAACTCTAATTCGGTTGACGCCTATGGATACACGATGCACCCACGCTAGTAGGCATACGCGATACACACATGCAAATAGAGACAGAAAAGAGCAGAAGAAAAATAAAGTGGAAAGGTCTGAGGCAATATCTGAGGAGTTGTTGTTACGGTTCTTCGAGCTCACTGTGGAGTCCTTGATTGTAGGTAGATCTTGCTTTTCATTGGGGCCCAGTATTCGTCTTAAACCTTGTTCGCTGTAGAAGACTTTTCTCTCTTGGGGTCCAAGTGTCTTCAGTGGATTCAGAGGCTTGTGAGAAAGAGATAGAAGCAGACAGGAGAGAGATCTTCTCAGTCCAGGAGCAAACAGACACTCTCCCCAAAGTGTTCGTACAAATTCAAAAAACCCAAGTTGCCCAGCAGGTTAGTCATGTGACTAGCTGGTTTGACCATGTCCGTTGGTGTATTTGGCCATCTTAGCAGTCAATCTGGAATGCGAGCTCCCCCACCTTCAATGTCTGGTGATCAAAAGTCCATTGTGGGATGAATGCGTCAGTGTTTGAAAGGACAAAGCAGCCATTCCCTGTCTGTTAATATGCAAATGTCTTTTCAAGCCACGGCTGATCTGTTTAACAAGTCCTTTCTTAACTCCTGTAACAGTTTAAAATCAACGTTCAAGACAAAATTAGGTGGGGGCTTAGTATGAGCTCCAGGCTGATGGGGCCACATAGACACAGAAGATTGTGAGCTTTGCCTCCACGGCAGGATTGCCTCAGGTTCATGGGGGTGATTGATTACACTCATCAAGGCCCCGGCAGTGCAGCTAGGGGCATTTATAAATTAGAAGGGACTTCATTCCCTCAATGTCCAGCTGGTGTGCAACCACCACAAGTGTTTTCTGCAACCGTGTACAAGGTTTCCGAACAGTTGCCTTCAACGTGAGGCAATGGCAGGTCCGGCAGCTGTTCATGCCACCAGAGAAAATACATGGATGACTGCTAGGGAACAAGGGCTATTTGTTGAAGAAATCGTGGTTGACACCTATGCAAAAGCCTATAATGGATGCACAGAGGCACTACAACCACTGCTATCACAGCACAATGGCCAGCATAGAGCAGGCCAATGGACTCCCAAGATTCGGTTCAGGTGCCTTGACCAGTCAGGGGCCGTCCTGTGGTACACTCCCTCAAGAGTTTCTTGGATGATGATAGCATACTGTGCTCTGCACAACATGGCCCTCCAGAGAGGCCTGGACTTTAAGGAGGAAGATGTGGAGGAGCGGCACACGTCTTTGGAGGAGGAGGAAGACATGGTGGTGCACAGTGATCCTGCGCTGGAAGGCCTTCCAGAGGTCCAGTTGAGGCGTCAAACCATTGACCAGGAAGGCAGGGAAACTCGGGTCTCACTAATCCAGAGGACAGCTTCTCCTGAGGGTGGCTCATCCTGGATGACATCTGGCCCAATACTGCACCTCTCTCACAGGAGCGGCTGCATCCAAAATGCCTGCCACGCAGATATGTCTGTTTCCCCACAATTCCTGGAAAATGTATCACCATCGGCAGTGTCCCCACTCACCCACCTCTGCGTCGCATACCTACTTCATCAGGCTCATTCCTTAATGCCTTCAAAACAGTGCAATCCCACAATTCAGGGTGCAACCATCAACCATTTCATTACATTCAGGCTTAATCAGTGAACAGAAGCATTACAAAAGTCACCCAAGTGAACCACAAAGTGAAACTACCGACGTGGCACCGTTCATACTCAACCGCTTCTACAGGGTGCTCCCCTGTGGCTGAGGCAGAAGTGGAGGCAGGCTGCTCACTTGTGTCTGCGTGCAGCTGAGATGCCCATGGCACCTGTCCTCAGTTTCGTGGTGCCAGTAGGGGCACCGCCACAGGCTGCCCCAACTGCATTGATGCAGTGGCAGCCTCGGTCACGGGGGCTTGCTGTAGTCAGTAAGAGGTGCCAACGGGGTGGCCGATGGAAGCAGATGCCCCATGAGCGGTGGCCCCCTCGATATTATCCCTGCCTGATTCAGCCCTCGTGCGCATGCACATCTGAGGGAACCAGCTGCTGGGGTGCATCTGGTAGCTCGTCATGTATCCTTGCACCATTAGTGCAATTGACCAGTCAACACTACAGAATGTGGCATGTATTCTCTGGATGCCAGTACAATGTTCCTGCATCGATTCAGCATGATGACTCTCCCCAAAGTAGGCCACTCTTTCAATGGATAAACTCATGCGCTCACATGCCTGAGACAGGGCAGAACACAACTCCTGAATGGAATCTTCCATTCTCTGCCCAAGATACAGCACTGCCTCAGGGAATTCTGACATTTGGGCAGACAGCTTCAGTTGATGCTCCTTTTAAGTGACCACCGAGGCTCTGCATCTTCACTTAGCTGAGCATCGCTGTGCCTGTCCTCCATTCTCTGAGGGGAACTTAAAGTCCATAGCTGCCTCTACTTCAGTCACCTCCTCTTGTTCACTTGTTAAGTGCTGGTCACCTTGTGCCACCCGTTCTAAACACTCCACCGAGTTGAGTGTTTCTACACTTTCGGAGGGTGAGCTGGACAGCTGTGACAGTGCTGCTGCAGCTGTATCTGCCGCCTCTGAAGTTGCTACTGATGGCACAGTGATATGCTGATACTGCTCCTCCATAACTGGCCCTGCAGGAGACATAAGACTTTGATTAGGAAAGTTCTCCTCTGTCAGTAGCTGCTTACGCAGAGCTGTAGCTGTCCTTAACAGCTTAGGCACTGGCATGGAGTAAACAAATGAGGACAGTGCTCTATTCCTGTCACATGGAAATGGTAAGATCCTCTCACTCTTGTCTCAGATGGACACCCATCTCACCCTTGCTGACTTCCTGCCAAACTGCCATTCTGGCAATTTCAAGGGCCTCCTCCTCCATGGCCATCCGTATAGTGACCCCATTCCACCACCAAAGTGACTCGGTTCTTGCGCAGCGTGTGTTCTTTTGTCCTGCAAAGAGTGAGAGAGTTAAGACCATGGTGCTCTCTTTCACCACATCCCTTGGCTCACTCGCATGTGATGTATATGGCTCCAGCGTCGCCTCCTCCACAAGTGCTTGCGGTGTGAGCATTGCATGTGGCTCAGGAGCACACCTGGTAACTGTTCCTGAGCATTATGCACCCTCAGGCTGCTCTGCTTATAGGTGTGCTGCTGACTCTGGAACTGGAGGCCTGTCATTTGGGTGTAGCATTGCACTCACTTTACCAGACCTCAGAAGGTTGTTTAGGCATTTCCTGCACTGCACCCATGTCCTGCTGACCACACCCGCAGCTGCTCACCTGTTGAGACACCGCCATTCATGCCTGCTTTGTCTGACCGGCTGGCCTCCTCCTGCACGCTCCAGAAAGAGGACACTCCTCCAAGCTGCCACCACCTCTAACAGCATCTCCAGGGAGGCTTCAGCAAATCATGCTGCCACTCTTCCACAGGTTCATACCATACTGCTGTTCTGCAGCACTCTGGCCTTTCTGAACACAGGCATTCTTGGCAATGGCAATCATGGCTGCTGGGTGCCCTTTAAGTCAGGCCCGCCACATCTACATCCCACCTCTTCAATGTGTAATTGGACAAAAATACACTGGACGACAACAAATTGGTCGCCTCTTCAAAATAGCGTTGAACGTCCGGCAGCAAGACTTGGACAATATCCAAGCTTGGGCTGATAAGTGGCAAGTAACATTCGCGTCACACAAATGCCAGGCAATGACCATCTCCAACAAGAGAGAATCTATCCATCTTCCCTTGAGATTCAATGGCATTACCATCACTGAATCCCCCACTATCAACATCCTAGGGGCTACCATTGACCAGAAACTGAAAAGGAGTAGCCATATAAATACCGTGGCTACAAGAGCAGGTCAGAGGCTAGGAATCCTGAGGCGAGTAACTCATCTCCTGACTCCCCAAAGCCTGTCCACCATCTATAAGGCACAAGTCAGGACTGTGATGGAATACTCTCCACTTGCCCGGATGGCTGCAGCTCCAACAACACTCAAGGAGCTCTACACCATCCAGGACAAAGCAGCCCACTTGATTGGCACTCCATTCACAAACATTCACTCCCTCCACGCACAGTGGCAGCAGTTTGTACCATCTACAAAATGCACTGCAGCAACGCACCAAGGCTCCTTAGACGGCATCTTCCAAACCCGCAACCTCTACCAACTAGAAGGACAAGGGCAGCAAATGCATGGGAACACCACCACCTGCAAATTCACCTCCAAGTCACACACTATCCTGACTTGGAACTATATCGCCGTTCCTTCACAGTCGCTGGGTCAAAATCCTGGAACTCCCTTCCTAACAGCACTGTGGGTATACCTACCTCACATGGACTGAAGCGGTTCAAGAAGGCAGTTCACCACCACCTTCTCAAGGGCAATTAGGGATGGGCAATAAATGCTGGCCTGGCCAGTGATGCCCACATTCCATGAATTAATTTAAAAAAAGCAACATGAAGTGGAGATAAGAAAATTCAGCCCAAAGAGTCTGCAAAGAGATATAAATAGGTTAAGTGAGTGGGTAGCAAGATGGCAGATGGAGTATAATGTGGGATAATGTGAGGCTATTCACTTTGATAGGAAGAAAAAAAACAGAATAGTTTTTAAATGAGGAGAAACTATTAAATGTTGGTGTTCAGAGAGATTTAGGTGCCCTTGTACATGAAACACAGCACGTTAACATGCAGGTACAGCAAGCAATTAGAAAGGCAAATTGTGTGTAGCAAGGGGATTGAAGTACAACAACTACTTATATTTACATAGCGCCTTTAACCTAATAAAATATCCCAAGGCACTTTACAGGAGCATTATAAAGCAAAGCATGACACCGAGCCATAAAAGGAGATATTAGGTCATATAACCAAAAGCTTGGTCAAAGAGGTAAATTTTATGGGGTGTCTTAAAGGAAGAAAGCAAGGTGGAGAGAGGGTATTACAGAGCTTAGATCCTAGGCAACTGAAGGCATAGCCACCAATAATAGAGCGATTAAAATCAGGGATGCACAAGAGGCCAGAATTAGAGGAGCACAGAAGTCTTGAAGGGTTGTGAGATTACAGAGATAGGAAGGGGCAAGGCCATGGAGGGATTGACCAGAAGCCAATATCAGTCAGCGAGCAGAGGACTGATAGGGGAACGGGACTTGGTGCAAGTTAAGACACGGGCGGCAGAGTTTTAGATGACCTCAAGTTTACAGAGAGTAGAATGTGGGAGATAAGCCAGGAGTGCATTGGAATAGTCAAGTCTAGAGGTAACGATGGCATGAATGAGGGTTTCAGCAGCAGATGAGCTGAGACAGGGTGAAGTCGGGCAATGTTACAGAGGTGGAAATAGGCAGTCTTAGTGATGGCATGAAGTCGGAAGCTCACCTCAGGATCAAATGTGACACCAAGGTTGCGAACAGACCGGCTTAATCTCAAGACTGTGGCCAGGGAGAGGAATGGAGTCAGTAGCTAGGGAATGGAGTTTGGAGTGGGGACTGAAAACAATGGCTTCAGTTTTCCCATATTTAATTGGAAGAAATTTCTGCCCATCCAGTAGTGGATGTCAGATAAGCAATCTGATAATTTGGCAACAGTGAAGGAATTGAGAGAAGCAGTGGTGAGGTAGAACTGAGTGTTGTCAGCATACATGTGAAAACTAACACCGTGCTTTCGGATGATGTCACCGGCGGGCAGCATGTAGATGAGAAATAGGAGGTGGCCAAGGATAGATCCTTGGGGGACATCAGAGGTAACAGTGCGGGAGCAGGAAGAGAAGCCACTGCAAGTGATTCATCGGAATTATTAGATAGGCAAGAACGGAACCAGGTGAGAGCAGCCGCACCCAGCTGGATGACAGTGGAGAGGTTTTGGAGGAGGATGGTGTCATCATCAGTGTCAAAAACTGCAGACAGGTCAAGAATGACAAGCAGGCAGAGTCTATCTTTGTCACAGTCACGTAGGATGCCATTTCTGGCTTTGATAAGGAGTGTTTCAGTACAGTAGCAGGGCAGAAATCTGATTGGAGGAATTCAAACCTGAAATTCCAGGAAAGATGAGAATAGATTTGGGAGCTGACAACACGTTCAAGGACTTAGGAGAAGAAAGGGAGCTTGGAGATGGGACAATAGTTTGCAACGGCAATGGGGTTAAGGGTTTTTTTTTGAGGAGAGGGTGATGACAGCAAATTGAAAAGACGAGAGGGACAACACCTGAAGAGAGAGAACAGTTTGCAATATCAGCTAACATGGGGACCAAGAGGGGAAGTTGAGTGATGAAAGTTCAGTGGGAATAGGATCAAGGGAACAGGTGGTGAATCTCGTGGACACGATGAGCTCAGAGATAGCATGAGGGGAGATAGGACAGAAACTAGAGGAAAATGTGAGTTCAGGACTAGGGCAGTGGGAAGCATTATAGAAAGTTTGGGCAGGTGGGCTAGTAGAAGGGAGGGATGTGGCAGAGGCCGCTGATCAGATTACAAGAGTAAGGAAGTCTTGCTGCAATTGTACAAGGCTTTGTTGAGACCACAGTTGAAGTCTCTGTACTTCAGGAAGGATATACTTGCCTTAGAGAGGGTGCAACAAAGATTCACTAGATTGATTCCTGGGAGAAGAGGGTTTTTCACCAAGGAGAGATTGAGTGAATGCGGCTATACCCTCTGGCGAATATGGAGAATGAGGGGTGATCTCATTGAAACATATAAGATTCTGAGTGAGCTTGAGGGTAGATGCTGAGAAGCTGTTTTCGCTGGTTGGAAAGTCTAGAACTAGGGTCCATAGCCCCAGGAGAAGGGGTTGGACATTTAGGACTGAGATAAGGAGAAATTTCATCACTCAGAGGGTTGTGAATCTTTGGAATTCTCGAACCCAGAGGGCTGTGGATGCTCAGTCATTGAGTATATTCAAGGCTGAGATTGAACCAAGGGAACCAAGGGATATGCGATTTGGGTGGAAAATTGAGTTGAGGTCGAAAATCAACCATAATCTTATTGACTTCTGTGCAGTCGAAAGGGGTTACATGGCCTACTCCTGCTCCTATTTCTTATGTTGTATTCTATTAGTAATTGAGTTGAATGCCCTGCTGTTAATACAGTACTTGAAACTTGCTGAAAAAACTTGCAAAAATAATGGCCCTAATATTTACGGGGAGTGGGTAACAAACCTGGAAGTGGAGGTAACCTGGAGGTCATGCAGAATTTAATGGCGGAACTAAATTTTTTTTTTTTTAACCATTTCCAGGCCAGCACCCAGCCAGATTGAAAGACTGGGGAGCAGAGAAAAGGGAGGTAAGGAGAGAGAGATTGGAGGCTATGCAGGGGTGGGGAAGTGGGAAAGCGGAAAGGCCACTGGGAGACAAGATTAGAAAAATGGAAGGAGGGATCAGAGATATGATTTTGGATGCAAGATCAGAGGGCAGGAGAGAAGGATGGGGATGCAATCATGGACACAAGGTCGGGTGCAGGATTGCAGGGTGAGTCCAATTGCGGGGAGGGAAGCATGATAGCTTGAGTCATCGAGGGGAGAAACACGGCTCCATCTCCTGCCCCACAAGCAGTGCTATAAAAAGCACTTGCCTATGGGATTGTTTCCCTTCAGCTGCCGGATTTCCCAGCATTGGGAAGCCCAGCACGCAGCACCTATATATTTTACCACAGTTTTATAGTTGAAGTAGACAGCCTCATTAAAATATTTAAATTACAGATTCACCTTTAGAGAGCAGATTAATTGTTCACCCACAACCTGCCTCAGTTAAAACAGGAAGTGGGTGTATTGGAGGTGGTTTGGAGTCGGGTTTCCTATTTTTGAAATTTTTACCTGCACCTACTGGGGAGGGTTTAAAATGTTCCCCACTAAATCATGCCAAAAAAGCCGTGAGACAATTGCCTTTGGCCAAAAAATGTTTTTCTCAGCATGGAGTAAATATAATCTGACATGGGGCAAATAACAAAAGAAAAAGAATTGAGAACAGGAGTCATAGGACTGTTTTATATTTTTACAGGGCAAGGGCAAGATCAAATGGTTGGTTCTGCTTCAAATGTTTCTGAAAAAGACCCCCATTTCATAGAATACTTAGAGGGTGGGAGAAGACCATCACGCCCATTAAACCTGCTCAATCTAGGCATGGTGTAGCCACACACAAAAGCTCATTTCCTAACCACTCAATCACCTGGAAAAGGCAAATATCCAGAGAGTAAAATCCGCAGCCATTTCAGGAAAAGCTCTAAGAAATCCCTTTCTAACTCTCTAAGGCAATCAAGTGAAAATCTGGGTGACCTTGATCTTCATAAATCATTACAATCACAATGGCTCACAACTTAGCTTTTCTAAATGGAAAATGTCTTTTTTACTCAAATAGTCTTACTCATAGTATAACAAACGAGAAAGAATGATATTTACTTAATAGGAGAAATCTAATTAATTTCCAGCCCAATTTTTCAATTAGCTCTATTTCTAATGGTTTTCTGCTTGCAACATTAGCCAGTATTAGTTTTCTTGTTATTTAGAAGATCACAGAAATCACAATACAATTGATGGTATTCCAACTTATTAAGTAAGACAAACAGTAATTATGATTGCTGGTATTGAAGTGTTACGGACTTCATATTCATTCTTCAAGGAAAGTTAATATTCAGAATCACCCACCAATGAAGTGTGATTCCAGAATACTCACTTCGCCAGCAGGTCCATGAGGTAGCCTGGTGTTGTGGGATCAGGTCTTAGCGGAGGCCCCATGACATATGCTGCAGCTTTGCGCCAGTCTTTGTCCCAATAATGAGTCCCATCTGTCCCTAGACCAGCTGCAATGGGTTCCCCAAAAACAACCTTCCCTAGAAATAAAAATTTTGTTTGGAGAAGTATTTAAATAAATAGAAGCATTCATTTAAAAACCACACAAAAGGAATCATGCTATAAAATAACAAAGAAGGTTGATGTGAATATGGACTTTCAAAAGATGCTGGATATGGCGCCACATAATAGACTTGTTAGCAAAACTGATGCCGAGAGAATTAAAAGGAGAGTGGCAATGCGATACAAATTAAGCCGTGAGACAGTAAGCAAAGAGTAGTGGTACATCGCTGTTTCTCGGACAAGGAGTCGACATTACGATCACTGGTCTTTTGATATACATTAATGACCTTGAGGTGTACAAGGGGCACAATTTCAAAATTTGCAAAAGATAAAAAGCTTAGAAAGGTAGTAAACAATGCAGAGGATAGCAGCAGAGATTTAATAGAGGGGTTTTGAGAGAAGCAAGTAAAGCAAGTATTTCCAGTGGCAGGAGGGATGGTATCCAAGGACACAGATTCAGGGTAATTTGCAATGAGGCGCAATGAGGGGAATTCTTTTCATGCAGCAAGTTATGATGATCTTGAAAGCAATGCCTGAAAGTCTGGTGGAAGCAGATTCAATAACAATTTTCAAAAGGATATTTACTTTAAGGTGAAATATTTTCAGAGCTATGGGGAATGAGCATGAGCAAAAGTGTGAGATTAATTGGATTCAAATAGCCAGCAAGGCATGGTGGGCCAAATGGCCTCCTCCTGTGCTGTATCACTATGATTCTTGGGAAGCTGCGATTGATCTCCTTAGAGTCAAAACAGTTAAGAGATTTAATGATGCTGCTGAAAATTGAGGAATTTTAATTGGGAGAAGCTTCTGATTCGATTCTTGATGGTTTGAATTAATTCCTGTTAACTAAAACACTGTCATGTAAATGCAGGCATTAAGAATAGTATGTGAATTTCTTCAGATACTAGCATTTCTATATACAACTATGACCTATGATGGGAGACTGATATTTATTACAGTAACACAAATAGCAATTCTTGGTGCAACTTATTTTACTGGAGCTAATTATATAAAATATGCATATTAAATACTCCAAAATAGTTATTTTCATTCCCTTCTTTGGTTTGGCTGATCCCTGCACCATTTCCCAGATAGAAAGGTGGGAAGGTGATCTCCTCTAGTCCTCTTTCTATGTTGAAAAACAATCTCTATTCAATTGCCGTTTTATTACTCGCTCTCTGAAACAGAATTATACCCAAGAACAAATGAAATAGGAGCAGGAGTAGATCATACAGCCCCTTAAGCCTGCTCTGCCATACAGTACGATCATGACTGACCTTCTGCCTCAACTCCTGTTTCCAACCTGCTCCCCCCCATATCCCTCAATTCCCTGAGAAACCTAAAAATCTGTCTATCTCAGCCTTAAATGTACTCAATGATGGAGCATCTACAACCCTCTGGGGTAAAGAATTCCAAAGATTCACAACCTCTACGTGAAGAAATTTCACCTCATTTCTGTCCTAAATGATTCACTCCTTATCCTGAGATTAGGCCCTGTGTATTAGATTTCTCAGCTAGGTGAAACAACCTCTGTGTCTACCCTGTCAAGCCCCTTGAGAATCTAATAATATCTTTAACTTCCTTAGTAAGCCACAAATGGATCTTTCTTATTGAGTTTTTGTTTTTTAATGGAATGTATTTTTGTTGAACATTTTGAATCATTTCTTTAAATGTTTCCCACTATTTATTTGCCACGATACTTTTTTTTTTACTCAATCAACTCTCTCCTCATGCCTATGTTCATGATTCTTGTTTGGGACTGGAGTATGTCACTCTCAAACCTAATATGGAATTCAATTGTATTAATGATCACTATTCCTCCCCCAGAGAATTTTAAACCTGCCTCATTACACAATGCTAGATCCAAAATAGCTTTATCCCTAGTTGGTACACAACGTATTGCTCCAGGAAACTGTTGTGAAAGTATTCTACAAACTCATCTTCCAGACTACCTTTGCTAATTTGATTTGTCTAGTCTGTATAAAGATTAAAGTCCCCCATGATTATTACATTTCCTTCGCTACAAGGTCCAATTATTTCTTGCTTAATGCACTAATGGTATAACTACTGTTAGGGGGCCTAAACATCTCCCACCAGCATTTTCTGATCCTTGTTATTTTTAATCTCCACTCATACTGATTTGACTTCCTAAACTTCTGATCCAAGATCCTTTCTCACTGCAATCCTTATGTCATCCTCTCCTATCAGGCTACTCCTCCATTTCTATGTTGTCTGTCTCTTTGAAATGTGTACCCTAGAATATTTATTTTTCAACCTTGGTCACCTTGTCTCTAAAACTGCAGTTAGATCTAGCCCATTTATCACTTTGTGCCACTAGTTTGTCTATCTTATTATTGCTTCGCACATTCAGATAAAGAACCTTTAATTCTTTTTTTTTTAAATACTACTATTCGTTGCACAGACATTTTTCGCTAATGCACTTTTACCATTAAACTCTGTCCCTTCCTGTCCCACTCTGCTTGTCTTTACCCAAATTGCTACACTGCTCCATTGCCTCAACTTTTTAGATTTCTAAATCTCCCTCCACCCACACCCCCGCCTCTTTTTAGTTTAAAGCCCTATCCACAGTCTTAGTTATATGATTTGTCAGGACACTGATCTCAGTGGAGCTCAGCCCAATAGAACAGCTCTCTCTTTTCCCAGTGCCCCATAAATCAAATCCCTTCTTCCCACATCACTCTTTGAGCCACGTGTTTAATTCGCTAATCTGCTTGACCCGATGCCAATCCAGAGATTATTACCTTTGAGGATTTGCATTTTAATTGGAACTTAACTCCTCAAACGCTCTCACCAGAACAGAATTCCTAGTTTTACCTAAATCGTTGGTTCCTATGTGAATCAAGACAACTGTATGGTCCCCCTCCAACTTCATCTCCAGGCATGAGGAGATTCTTTTAACCTTAGCAATGGGCAGGCAACACAGTCTTTGAAACTACCCCTGACTATAATGTCCCCTGTCACTACCACATTCCTTTTCATTCCCCTCACTTGAATGACTTTCTGCACCATGGTGGTATGGTCAGTTTGCCCTTCCAACTGCAGTCCTTGTTCTCATCCACACAGGCAGCAAGTACATTGTACAGAATCACAAAATTGTTACAGTGCAGAAGGAAGCCATTCGGCCCATTGTGTCTGCACCAGCTCTCTGAATGAGCAATTCATTCAGTTCCATTTCCCTGCCTTCTCCCATAACCCTGCCCATTCTTCCTTTTCATATAACAGTCTAATTCCCTTTTGAATGCTTCAATTGAACATGCTTCCACCACGTTCTCAGGCAGTGCATTACAGACCTTAACCACTCGCTGCGTGAAAAGGTTTTCCCTTATGTCACTTTTGCTTTTCTTACCAAATACTTTAAATCTGTGCTCTCTCGTTCTCGATCCTTTCACAAGTGGGAACAGTTTCTCTCTATCTGCTCTGTCCAGATCCCTCATGATTTTGAATACCTCTATCAAATAACCTCTCAGCCTTCGCTTCTTCAAGGAAAACAGTCCTAACTTCTCCAATCTATCCTCATAACTGAAGTTCCTCATCCCTGGAACTATTCTCATGAATCTTTTCTGTACTTTCTCCAATGCCCTCACCTTTTTCCTAAAGTACGGCCCCCAGAACTGGATGCAATACTCCAGCTGAGGCCGAACTAGTGTCTTATACAAGCTCAACATAACTTCCTTGCTCTTGTACTCCATGCCCCTATGCATGTATGAAGTGATTGGCTTATTGGCGGCTATTACCTGCTATTCAGAAAAATTCTTGTCCTTTCTAAGTGGTTCCAAAGGTGAATTAACTTTATGTTTCAAGTGCTACACATGCTGCAAATGCTCTGAAGCCCAGTGATACAATCCATTTTCCGCTTTTATTGAGTTGGAAGTTGGGAAGCACCTCATCTATATGAGTCTGAATGCACATTCTTCCACCCTTGGAAATTTGTGAATGGACTCTTTTTAATGAAGGAGACTTGCATTTATGCTCGCCTTTCCTGAAGGCACTACATATAGCTCCACAAGTGTCGGCAGAACTCCGCAGCCTGAAAGGGGAGTGTTGGTGACCTACTGACCACAAGGAAGCATCAGATCTCAATCTGATCCTCCTCCCAACCATCATAGTGATGACCAAGAGGAGGCCTAGCTGCTTTCCCTTTCCTGATCCATTGGAGGAGAGAATGGTAGCTGCCTAGCTCATAGTCACACCCTCCTGTCCATGACCACTGACCAACTCTAAAGTTCTACTTGACCTAAGGGGTGTGATTGCCTCCTGGAACAAGATCCTCCTCCCTAGCTTCCACTCAACGATTTCTTTTGTCAGCATGGCTTTGACCCGGAACTAGCCGGGGGAGCTGCAAAACATTTCTTCAAAGGAGAAATCAAAATGATAAAGTTAGAAATCATTAATGCAGAATTTTACTAGCTCTACAAGACAGGGTAATACAGTGTCATTCTTCACAGAATATCCTTGGATGCATTTTAAATTAAAATGTAAAGTCCTTGACTGTCAAGTATGGTATCTATCACCCCCTTGAGGTCACAAATGGCACATAACTTTACTGTCTTCAACACAGGACGGTAGATACAAGACTTTATATTCTACAATTGGTGTTTTAGATATGACATGCTGAAAGTTAATTTCTTGTTGAATTTCATTCTAAGTTTACACTTAGCATTACACATATTCATTTACATATTATTTTGATGAAAGATCTCTATAATAATACAAGAAATAGAAGTAGCAGACCCTTCAAGAGTGCTTTGCAATTCAATACAATTATGGCTGATTTTGCAGATCTTCTACCTCAATTCCACCTTTCTGCACCATCCCCATAAACTTAATATCCTTAGTATCCAAAAAGTTATCAATCTCTGTCTTGAATATATTCAATAGATCATGATTATTGACAGTGTACTGTGTTCCTGCAATCACTTTAAAATTGTACCCTTTAGCTTATATTGCCTCGCCTGTTTCTTCCTATCAAAAGGTATCACTTTGCACTTCGCAGTGTTAAATTTCATCTGCCATATGTCTGCCCATTCTACCAGCCTATCTATGACCTCTTGAAGTCTATCAACCTCCTCCTCACTGTTCACAATACTTCCAAGTTTTAGGCCATCTGCAAATTTTGAAATTATGCCCTGTACACCCAAGTCCATTCAGATTTGACACTTTACCACACACACCTTCCAATGTTGCCAGCCTCAAATCCACTTCTCGCTTCCTCCGCATACCTCCAGCTATTCAGCCATGGCAAGTATATCATTCATTGCAACATAAGCACTGGCACTCTTCCCTCTCTCTTGCAAAACAAGGTGGCCCATAACAGGACGGAGCAGTGTTGAACTGAAAGGGGACAGGCGTGCCTGCATCACTTGAGCCCTCAGGAGGAAATGGTGCTCTACATCATGGAGACAGCTTGTTGCATCTGGCACCACTGAGAACATTTGGGAACACTGTTTATGTCCCTTCTGAAATATCACATCACCTTCATCCTTCTATCTGGCATGAAATGAAAGCTGCAGATGGCGTGACTGTGGACCTCTTGCATTCTACCCCAGCCCCTTCCCTTACCCTAGTTCATCCCTACTGCATTGCTGTTTTCAGATACCCATGAACTGTCATCTGGCCAGTCACTGCAGCCTCGTGACGAAGAGCAACAGCTGCACCAGACTTCTGATGAAGCAGCACCATTACTTTAACGGACAGTCATCTCCAGCAATTCAGATACTGGCACTGCACGCACCTTAGAGGGTAGTATAAAATTAGGATCTGCATGCAGTAAGTCACCGGGAACAAATGGGCTGCAGCCAGCCCAGGGGAAAAGGGAAGTTCATGTGCCAGCTCTCCGGGAGGATAGGTTGCAGACGAGTTCTGCTGCAGGGGACTTCAATGAAGACTTCAATGGGGCGATGTACAGGAGAACGTTGATGAGCATGCATACAGAGTTGCCTGGTGCATTGGCAGGGCTGCCAGACAGCCTGTTGTCTCTGTCAAGGAGCATGGAGGAGTCTGGCTTCAACTTGACACAGGGCTTTACACATAGTTTGCAGCCCATCCTTTCCAGCGTGAGTCTATAGGCCAGTTCCATGACAGGATTTGCGCACCCACCCATGATGCAGCATCTAATGGCTGACGTCTCAGCTTCCATTGCAGACCTGGGGATGGGGGTAGCCACCCAATGTCTCAGTACTCCAGTGAAAGTTCAGACTGAGGTTCGGAGATACATGCTTGCTGCCATTCAGGCTCAGACTGCTGCCATTTTGGCTGTGAATCTCTTGCTCAAAAGACATGCAGGCTCTCACAACAATCAAGGAATCCGTCCTCTAATGGATTACTAGGATTGTCCTGGGGCCACCCCAGGGAAGTGGCACTAGCTCTGAGCTGCCTGAACATGCTTTTCCCTCTAAGGATGATAGCATTCGTGCTTTCACTACTGCCACTCCGCCAGTGCCCTTGCTGTTGCCTATCTGCCAGCCAGCCAGACTGCTGCAGCCCATATAAAGATGGTGCAGTCCGAAGCAGGACAATCAAGGCCCAGAGCTACTTGAGGTCATCCTGCAAGGCCATCTACAGTCTTCCTCAATGAAAGTCAGCAGCCACAGAAGTAGCACTGCATAGGAGCACTAGACCAGGCAAAGGCACCTGCAAGACAGGCACTAAGGCGATGCACAAGGGTGAGCAGTTCAGTTTTGTATGTATTATTAGATGTGGTGTTGGACAAATCTGTTATGGAAAGGTTTTCATTGTTGGCTTTTATTTCAAGAGATGTGTTCACTTGTGGAGAGATCAGAACTAGGGGCCATAAATATTACACAATCACTTATAAATCCAACAGAGAACTCAGGAGAAACTTCTTTACTCAGAGAGTGTTTACAGTGTAGCGATCACTGCCAGAAGGAGTAGTTGAGGTGAACAGTGTAGATGCACTTAAGGGGAAACTGGATAAACAGATGAGGGAGTAAAGCACACCCACATAAAGAAGGCCCTTTACAGCAAATCCAGATCATTAATATATATCAAAAAGAGCAATGGTCTAAATACCAACCTCTGAGGAACACCACTGAATACTTCCCTCCAGTCCGAAAAACAACCATTCACCACAACACTTTGCTTTCTGTCCTTTAGCAAATTACATATCCACGCAACTACTTTCCCTTTAATCCCACAGGCATTAATTACACTACCAAGTGTATTATGTGATACTTTGCCAAATGCCTTTTGAAAGTCCATATACACAATACTTCAAAGAACTCAATCAAGTTAGTCAAACAATTTGCCTTGAACAAATCCATTCTTTCTAAATCCAAATTAATTTTTTTGTTGGATTATTTTCTCTGAAGATTACCCTACCATCAATTTAGGCTGACTGGCCAATAATTACTGGGTTTATTCCTCTTCCCTTACTTTGAACAGGGGTGTAACATTTGTAAACTTCCAATCCTCTGGCACCACACCATACCAAAGGAGCAGTGAAGAATTTTAGCCAGAGCCTCCGAAATTTCCACCCTTACTTCCATTTCATCAGTAACCTAGAAAGTATTTCATCGGGATTGGGTGACTTTTCTACTTCGAGTACTTTTTTCATATAGTACGAGAGTAGGAAACATCAAAGTATTAGGTAGGGTCAGAGTGAGAGTGTTAAACAGTACAAGAGAAGGGAGTAGTTCTGTATTAGATAGGAGTGGACTGGGATGGACTACAAGGAATGCAAAGACAGGATTACAATGCATATATGTAAATGCACAAAATGTGGTGAATAAGGTTGGTGAGCTACAAGCACAATTATCAGTATGGGAATATGATATAATGGCAATCACGGAAACGTGGCTTAAAAATGGTGAGGACTGGACGCTTAATATACAAGTATATAAAGTGCTCAGAAATGAAAGAGAAGGAAAAAGGGAGGTGGGGTAGCAGTTCTGATTAGGGAAGACATTGCAGTGCTGGAAAGGGAGGATGTCCTTGAAGGGGCAAGGACAGAATCCATTTGGTTAGAGTTGGGAAACAAAAATATTATGATCATGCTACTAGGGGTATTTTATAGGCCTCCAAATAGTGAGAGCGCGAAAGAGAGTGAAAGAGACAGCGAGAGTGAGTGAAAGAGACAGCGAGAGAGAGAGAGAGAGAGAGAGAGAGAGAAGCAAATCTGCAGGGAAATCACAGAGATGTGCAAGAACTATACAGTGGTGATATTGGAGGACTTTAATTACCCAAATATCACTTTGGATAACTTGAGTAAAAGGTAAGGAGGGAGAGGAATTCCTAAAATGTGTTCAGGAGAACTTCCTTGATCAATATAAACACAGCCCAACTAGAAAAGAGGCATTACTGGATCTGCTGCTGGGAAATGAGGTGGGCCAAGTGTCTCTGGGGGAGCTCTTGGATGAGTGATCATCATATCATAAGGTTTAGACTCATAATGCAGAAAAGCAAGGAAAGAAATAAGGTAGAATGTCTAGATGGGAATAGGGCATGATAAGAAGGGATCTAGCCAGGGTAGAATGGAACTAAAGACAGGAAGAGCTGTGTCGAAACAATGGGTTATCTTTAAGGAAGCTATGATTCAGGTACAGGCTAGGAATATTCCAACAAGGGTGACAGGTAGGAAAAACAAGAACAGGGCTCCTTGGTTGACGAGGGAGATAATGGAACCAAAAAAAAAAAAAGAGGGTGTATGATGCATGTCAGGTGAATTCTTCAAGTGAGAACCAGGCCACATACAATAAGTTGGGAGGGGAGGTGAAGAGGAAAATAAGATTGACAAAGAGAATATGAAAATAGAATGGCAGTCAATATAAAAGGGAACCCAAATATCTTACACCTGTACGTAAATAATAAGCAAGCAGTAAGAGGACGTGTGGGGCCTATTAGGGACAGAGAGGGGAATACATGCTTAGAGGCGCAGGGCAAGGCATACTTAATGAGTACTTTGTATCAGAGTTCACTAAGGAAATGGAGGCTGACAAAATATCAGTAGCAGAGAGAGCAGAGGTAATGGATAGGATAAAAATTCAGAGGGGGAGTTACTAAAAAGGCTGGCTATGTTTAGGGTTGATAAATCACCTGGCTTGCATCCCAGGTTGATAAAGGAGGTAGGGATAGAGATAGCGGAAGGGCTTGCCATAATCTTCCAATCATCCCTGGATATGAGGGAGGTGTCAGAGAATTGGAGAGTGATAAATGTGACACCCTTATTCAAGAAAGGGTGCAAGGACAGTCCTAGCAACTACAGGCCAGTTAGTTTAACATCAGTGGTGGGTAAGGTTTTAGAAACGATAATCAGGGAAAATATCTTTGGACACTTAGAGATTAAGGATAGCCAGCATGGATTTATAAAAGGCAGATCAGGTTTGACTAATCTAATTGAATTTTTGATGAAGTAACAGAGAAGGTTGATAAAGGAATGCAGTGGATGTTGTTTATGTGGACTTTAAGAAAGCATTTGATAAGGTACAACATAAAAGACTGGTTAAAAAGAATTGAGGATCCTAGAATAGGAGGATCAGTGATCAATTGGATAAAATAAATTAGCTTAAGGACAGAAAACAGTGAATCATAGTAAATGGTTGCTTTCCAGACTGGAGGATGGTCAACTGTGGCGTTCCCCAAGGATTAGTGCTGGGACCAATTTTTTTTGTTGCTATATATAAATGAGTTGGATCTTGGAATACAAGAGCAGAATCTCAAAATTTGCTTATTGAAAGTGGTGAGTAAATCATATGGGATCTTGGGCATGATAAACAGAGACAGAAAGTACAAAAGCAGGGAAGTTATGCTGAAACTTTATAAAGCTCTGGTTAGGCCCCAACTGGAGTTCTGCATCGCGTTCTGGTCACCATACTTTAGGAAGGATGTGAGTGTCCTTGAGAGAGTAAAGAGGAGATTTACCAGAATGGTTCCAGGAACGGGGGATTTTAGTTATGATGTTAGGGTGGAAAAGCCGGGTTTGTTCTCCTTAAAACAACAGAGATTGAGGGGAGATTAATAGAAGTGTATAAAATTAAGATAAGTTAGACAAGGAAAAGCTGTTCCCATTAACCAATGGCACAAGGACTAGGGAACACAGATTGAAAGTTTTGGGCAAAAGATGTAGGGAGAATATGAGGAAGCACTTTTTTTCTTATGCAGTGGGTGATAATGACCTGGAACTCGCTGCCCAGAAAGGTGGTGGAAACAGAGACAATCAATGACATCAAGAGGAAGTTCGATGGCCACCTGAGAGAGATAGACTTGCAGAGCTACAGGGAGTGAGCCAGGGAATGGGTCTGACAGCATAGGTCCGTAGCGAGCCTGCATGGACTTGATGGGACGAATGGCCCCCTACTGTGCCATAAATGACTTCTGTGGGATGTGGGCATTGCTGGCAAGGCCAGCGTTTGTTGCCCATCCCTAATTGCTCGAGAAGATGGTAGTGAGCCGCTTTCTTGAACCACTGCAGTCCATCTGCTGCAGGTACACCAACAGTGCTGTTGGGGAGGGAGTTCCAGGATTTTGAACCAGCAACAGAGAAGGAACAGTGATATATTTCCAAGTCAGGATGGTGTGCGATTTGGAGGAGAACTTGCAGATGATGGTGTTCCCAAAAGTCTGCTGTCCTTGTTTTTCTAGGTGGCAGAGGTCGCGGGTTTGGAAGGTGCTTAGTTTAGGCAGGCATCAAGATCGGCACAGGCTTGGAGGGCCGAATGGCCTGTTCCTGTGCTGTACTGTTCTTTGTTCTTTGCTGTCAAAGGAGGCGTGGTGAGTTGCTGCAGTGCATCTTGTAGATGGTACACACTGCTGCCACTATACACTGGTGTTGAAGGAAGTGAATGCTTAAGGTGGTGGAATGGGATGCAAATCAAGTGGACTGCTTTGTCCTGGATGGTGTCGAGCTTCCTGAGTATTGTTGGAGCTGCATCCATCCAAGCAAGTGGAAAGTATTCCATTACACACCTGACTTGTGCCTTGTTGATGGTGGACAGGCTTTGGGGAGTCAGGAGGTGGGTTACTCACTGCAGAATTTCCAGCCTCTGACCTGCTCTTGTACCGACAGTACTTATGTGGCTGTTCCAGTTCAGTTTCGGGTCAATGGTAACCCCCAGGATGTTGAGAGTGGGGGAATCAGCAATGGTAATGCCACTGAATGTCAAGGGGAGATTTGATTCGCTCTTAATGGAGATCGTCATTTCCTGGCACTTGCGTGGCATGAATGTTGCCTGCCACTTATCAGCCCATGCCTGAATGTGGTCCAGGTCTTGCTGCATATGGAAACAGGCTGCTTCAGTATCTGAAGAATCACGAATGGTACTGAACATTGTACAATCATCAACGAACATCCCCACTTCTGACCTTATAATGGAGGGAAGGACATTGATGAAGCAGCTGAAGATCTTTGGACCTAGGACACTACCCTGAGGAACTCCTGCAGCAATGTCCTGGGACTGAGATGACTGACCTCCAACATCCACAACCATCCTCCTTTGTGCTAGGTATGACTCCAACTCGTGAAGATTTTTGCCCTTGATTCCCATTGACTTCAGTTTGTCTAGGGCTCCTTGATGCCACACTCGGTCAATTGCTGCCTTGATATCCAGGGCTGTCACTTTTAAGTTCAGCTCTTTTGTCCATACCAAGGCTGTAATGAGGTCAAGAGCCGAGTGGCCCTGGCGGAACCCAAACTGATTTTGAGTGAGCAGGTTATTGCTGTTTACGTGCCACTTGATAGCACTGTCGACGACACCTTCCATCGCTTTGCTGATGATCAAAAGCAGACTGATGGGGCGGTAACTGGCCGAATTGGATTTGTCCTGCTTTTTGTGGACAGGGCATACCTGGGCAATTTTCCATATTGCCGGGTAGATGCCAGTGTTGTAGCTGTAATAGAACAGCTTGGCTGGGGGAATGGCTAGTTCTGCAGCACAAATCTTCAGTATTACCGCCGGGATGTCCTGAGGACCCGTAGCCTTTGTTGTATCCAATGCTTTCAACTGCTTCTGGATATCACGTGGAGTGAATCAGACCGACATCTGTGATACTGGGGACCTCAAGTGGAGGCCGAGATGGATCATCCACTCTGCATTTCTGGCTGAAGATGGTTGCAAATGCTTCAGCCTTATCTTTTGCATTGATGTGCTGGCCTCCCCCTTCATTTGAGGATGGGGATATTTGTGGAGCCTCCTCCTCCTGTTAGTTGCTTAATTGTCCAACACCATGCATGACTGGATGTGGCAGGACTGCAGAGCTTTGATCTAATCCGCTAGTTGTGGGATCGCTTAGCTCTGTCTACAGCGTGTTGCTTCTGTTGTTTGGCATGCAAGTAGTCCGGTGTTGTAGCGCCAACAGGTTGATACCTCATTCCTAGGTATGCCTGGTGCTGCTCCTGGCATGCCCGTCTGCACTCCTCATTATACCAAGGTTGATCCCCAGCTTGATGGTAATGGTAGAGTGAGGGATATGCCAGGCCATGAGGAAACAGATTGTGTTTGAACACAGCACCTCATGGATGCCCAGGTTTTGAGCTGCCAGATCTGTTCTTTATATACAAAGGATGCAAGGATCAGAGATAAGCTATAAAACTAGCACTGATTGTTCCTTCGAGTGCAGCTCCCACTGGGAGTAAATGATCAGTGAGTTAATCCAAATATTCTAGTGTGTAACACTGTTGTTGAGACAGATCACAGAATCATAGAAAGTTTACAGCACAGAAAGAGGCCACTTGGCCCATCGTGTCTGTACCAGATGGGGAGAAATATCAGAAAATTGGGGAGGAAAACGAATTAAGCATTCATTATTTATCAACCAACTGTATGAGAAAAAAAAAGGATTAAATGCCTCTGGTTTCTCACCTTCTCTCCGTGCATTGACAATCACATTAGCTGCAGATTTACTCATTACGTGGACTATATAGAGTGGGCAGTTAATACAACTGGCTATAGTAATTGCCCTATGCGTGGCTTCAGCCTCCACCTCTTCAGGTCGACAAAGTGCATGACCTTCAGGCCCAGTGATTCCCTTTGCAAGCATCTTTTTTGCACCCTGCAAAAAAAAAATGTATGGGCGTCATTTGCGAGTATTCAGTTGTACTGTGTGTAACTTTAAAGTTTCTCTGATATTAATGTAAAAGTCTTCTGTAATTTACATTAGCTTCACATGCATTTCTGCATTAGTATTATTTTCAGGAGATATGAATTAGAAAGTGAAGGATAATGGCATTTCAGAGAAGTCTTGTTTCTTATAATTCCACTCATTAAAGACCATTACAAGGAAATGTCATGGTTTTCCAACACTTCCTGGTCTGTGAATGTCCACACATTCCTCAAGTTACAGACATATAAACCTCTAAATAAAACTTAATTTTACACAGAACTGTTACATTTGAGGGGATATATACACTCAGATGGAAACAATTTTACTTTATTTCTCTTCCACATTTTTCAAACTTATTTATACTCCGCTTTTTAATTTCCCTGAACCAGATACTATTTCCTGACCAACTGACCAGGCAAGGTCCTAGTCCAAAGCCCCTTGCTAAGTGTTCTGTAACCAGGTGGGTGCTGACATTACTTCTGACTCATGCTCTCTGTAGGGAAGAACTCTACTCAGTCTCTCTCCAATGAGCTAATCGACATAATGTCCCAACCAAGTGGAACAATAAATCTGCACCTTAGCACTCCGATGCTGCACAGTGGTGGAGGTACAGCGTTCACTAATGTTAAGTTCCCAAAACATAAAGCTTAAGATTCTCTAGGCAACCCAGGGAGACATGCACTCCGACAGCAGACCTCTGTATCATTCCCTTTTTCTTATTTGATTATGGACAGAAAGAAAGCACAAAATTCTGAACAGGGAAATGGCAAATTACTGGACTTAATGTTTCCCTATACTTTGGGATACCATGACAATGAGGGGTGCTGGTGTAGCGACATACTGTAGTATGGAGCAATGCCACTTTTGTACAGGAATAAAATGAGTGCAGTGAGTTCTATTTTCATAGCAATACAATGTTTTCATTGCTTTCTCTTGAATCTCCCAAGGATCCATGCCCGATTTCTTCCTCTTACTCAGCCACATGCTGTTTCTTAGTGACACTATCACAAGGTTAACTTCGATATTCGTTTTGCCCCACCTCTCCCTACTATTGCGAAGCCTTTGTGCTATTAAACTGACTGACCCACATTCATGGGGACGGTGGCGTAGTGGTAATGTTACTGGACTGGCAAACTAGAGGCCCAGGTTAATGCTCTGGACCAGAGTTCAAATTCAATTAAATCTGGAATTAAAAGCTAGTCTCAGTAATGGTGACCATGAAACCAACGGATTGCCATAAAAACTCATCTGGTTCACTAATGTCCTTTAGGGAAGGAAATCTGCTGTCCTTACCCAGTCTGGCCTTCGTGGCTCCAGAACCACAGCAATGTGGCTGACTCTTCGCTGCCCTCTGAAATGGCCCAGCAAACCATTCAGCTGTATGAAACTCCTCCAGAAAAGCCCAATAAGAATAAAACCAGACAGACAAGCCAGTATCGATCTAGGCACCAGAAATGACAATGGCACACCCTGCCCAGTCGACCCTGCAAAGTCCTCTGGGGGCTTGTGTGGAAATTGGGAGAGCTGTCCCACAGACTAGTCAAGCAACAGCATGACAGAATCATACTCACTGAATAATACCTTGCAGCCAATGTCCCAGACTCCTCCATCACCATTCCTGGGTATGCCCTGTCCCGCCAGAGGTGACGGCACAGCGGTCTACAGTTGGGAGGGAGTGGCCCTGTGAGTCCTCACCATTGACTCCATGGCATCAGATCAAACATGGACAAAGAAACCTCCTGCTGATTACCACCTATCGCCCTCCCTCAGCTGATGAATCAGTACTCCTCCATGTTGAACATCACTTGGAAGAAACACTGAGGGTAGCAAGGGCACAGAATGTATTTTGGGTGGGGGACTTCAATGCCCATCATTAAGTGGCTCAGCAGCACCACTACTGACCGAGCTAGATGAGTTCCAAAGCACATAGCTGCTAGACTGGGTCTGCGACAGGTGGTCAGCCAACCAATAAGAGGAAAAAACCTACTTGATCTCGTCCTCACCAATCTACCTGTCGCAAACGCAACTGTCTATGACAGTATTGGGAGGAGTGACCCTAGCCAAACTGAAGTCAATGGCAATCAGGGGGAAAACGCTCCACTGGTTGAAGTCATACCTAGCACAATGGAAGATGGTTGTGGTTGTAGGAGGCCAATCATCTTAGCCCCAGCCTCATCGCTGCTGGTGTTCCTCAGGGTAGTTCCTCGGCCCAACCATCTTCAGCTGCTTCAACAATGACCTTCCCTCCATCATAAGGTTAGAGGTGGGGATGTTCGCTGATAATTACAGTGTTCAGTACCATTCATGACTCCTCAGATACTGAGCCAGTCCATGTCCAGATGTAGCAAGACTTGGACAGCTTCTGGCTTGAGCTGATAAGTGACAAGTAACATTCGCGCCACAAAAATGCCAGATAATAACCATCTGAAACTAGAGAGAATCTTCTAACCATCGCCCCTTGATATTCAATGGCATTCCATTGCTGAATCCCCCACCATTGACATCATAGGGGTTATCACTGACCAGAAATTTAACTGGAGCAGCCACATAAGTACTGTGGCTACAACAGCAGTTCAGAAGCTGGGAATTCTGTGGTGAGTAACCCACTTCCTGACTCCCCAGAGCCTGTCGACCATCTAAAAAGTGTAAATCAGGAGAGTGATGGAATACTCTCCAATTGCCTAGATGAGCGCAGCTCCAACAAAAGCAGCCCGCTTGATCGGCACCCCATCCACCACCTTAAACATTCACTCCCTACACCACCGGCTCATAGTGGCAGTAGTGTATACCATATACAAGATACACTACAGTAACTTTCAAAGTTTCCATCGACAGCACCTTCCAAATCCGTGACCTCTACTAACTGGAAAGACAAGGGCAGCAGATGCATGGGAACACCACCATCTGCAAGTTTCCCTCCAAGCCACACATTATCCTGACTTAGAATGATACCACTGTTCCTTCACTGTCGCTGGATGAAAAACCTGGAACTCCCTTCCTAACACACATGGACTGCAGTGGTTCAAGAAGGCAGCTCACCTTCTTCTCAAGTGCAATTAGGGATGGGCAACAAATGCTGGCATTGCCAGTGAGGCTCACAACCCATGAAATAATTTTAAAAAGAAGTCTTGAATGAGCCGCAATTTCCTCCTCCTTATTATTGGAAAGACCAAAGCTTCCATCTTTGGCCCCCAACACAAAGTTCATATCCTTGTTATGAATTCAATTCCCATCCTAGCCACTGACTCAGGATGAACCACACTGTTTGCAACTGCAGTGTCCTATTCGTTCTGGAGTTGCGTTTCCAAACCCATACCCTCTCCATCATAAAGAGTGCCTACTTCCACCTCTGTCACATGGCTGGTCTCTGCCCCACCTCAGTCCTCATCTACTTGCATCAGTATCATTCCATGTTAGAACTGCAGAGGCTTACAGAACAGAAGGATTAATTTGCTGCCTCTTTACCAAAGCAATTCAAACTAATACCACTGCTCTGGACTTTCCCATAGTCTTTTACCTTCCTCTGATTTACCAT
The DNA here is from genome assembly GCF_036365525.1 of Heterodontus francisci. Lineage (NCBI taxonomy): Eukaryota > Metazoa > Chordata > Chondrichthyes > Heterodontiformes > Heterodontidae > Heterodontus > Heterodontus francisci. The sequence continues at coordinate 162,758,124 of NC_090375.1, read as the reverse complement.
TTATCCCTTAAAAATAGAATCATTATTAATAACATAAAAAATCAATTTCATAAAGAAGTCAAGGTGGGGACAAAAAAAAAGACAGCTCAGCATTCTAACAAATTTCCAATCCTGGTTTAGGAATATCAAGTACAAAACAGAAAATGATTCAGATTCTAGCACTGCGAAAACTGAAAACTTAATATTTTTCAAATGTGGGAAATGCCAGCTTTTCATTTTAATTCCTTAACTTATAACAAAAACCACTTTACTTGAAAAAGAAAAATGCAACATGTGCCCTACACACAGACATAGTTTATAATTAAACAAGGCCTTTGGTTACAACCCACCTCTGCTATTAAATGTCCGTTTTCAGCATGAACCTGAGCAATCGCTCCCAACTCCTTGCACTGGCAGAAAGCAAGGTATAGCTCATCATCCTGAAGCATAAATACATCTTTATATGCCATGAACATCTTAAAGGAATTCACACCTCTTTCTGTGACTAGAATTTCCATTTCGTCTCTCACCTGCGAAGAGATGGAATAAATGCGAGAATTCAGTGCTCTGCAAAAGAATAGTAACAGCTGAAAAATCCTAAATGGAAGATTTGCCATGGGAATGGTCACTGAGTTTATTATTGCTTTCATCACATTTTTCTTTGAACAGGCTTATTCCCTGCTTTGTCTGGATATGACATTTGTCTGAAAAAGTACTGATTTGGATGTAATCAGTAGATCTATGATAAAAGACCACGTTTTGTGACTAGTTATCCCCACATAAAAGACAGAAAACGTTGGAAACACAGCAGGCCAGTCAACATCTATAGACAGAACAGACTGTTAACAATTACAAATATGATGCTTTTTCAGAACTGAAAAATGAGACCAACAATCAGGAAGAGTGAGGGTTAACCTATATATCGTTTTCAAAGGTGGTAAATTGCACAAGGGGGAAGAATTGTCCAAATTTTAACATGTATGTACATCAAAAGATTAAACTTTTAAAAAAATATGTGATGACAAAGCAAAATCATCATTATGCAAACAATGAATCATAAAAGAAGCTCATAGGAGGCAATTTTAACTTTGGTGACAGTGTAAAATGTACAATATCAATTCAGCCACCCGCCATGCATCTCTCCCGATTTTAGTTTGCACGGAATCAACATTGTTCATTTTACACTATACCCGAAGTCAACTTTATCCCCATAAAGTGGAAAACACAGTCTCGAACTAGGAGAATTATATTTTTATAGGTGCGATTAAAGGAAATAACATTGAATGGATTATCAAATTCAAACTGAACAATTAGAATTCTTTTTAAGGTGCACAAAATACCTGGATAATTTTGCATCAGTCTGCCTATTCAAAAAGCTATGTACAAAATGGAAAAAATTTAATGTAAAGTTGGTGATGTGCTCTGGCCACATCAGCCCAATAAAAAAAATTGGGAGGGTAATATTAATTTTTAAATCCCCAGTCAATAAACAGGTGCTAGTGAATTGGCAAACTGTGTTACACCCTGCCCAATTATGCTCCCAATTGATATTAGTGGAAGTTACCCATTTTTCAAATGGCAATAAAAGTTAAAATTTGATTTGTGAACATAAAGAAAGATATCAAAATCATGAGGAGTTTTAATTAAAATTCATAACACCCTTTCTTCAGGTGCTGCGCGCCCATTTAAGGTTGCAAAGTGTGATCCAGTACGTACGTGCACACTTCCAAAAGGAAGTGCGCAGGATGCCATCATGGGAAAGGGTTTGTGCGTGCGTACCTAACAACCACTGGCAGCACGCAAAGCAGGCAGATCATTTAGCAAATTCGTAAGAAATGCTGATTTGGAGCCACTGCTGCCATTTTGGAACTACAAACTCCAGCCAACCTTACCTCACTCAGCTGAGCATGATCCCTATTTAAAGGGATCATAAAGGACTTACAGGTTAGTTACTGGATTATTTCTTCTGGCTGCTGGTGCAATAGTATACATTTTTGGAAATTTCGTAACAGAGTTATAGTCATTTACAACATAGAAGGAGGCCATTTGGCCGACTGAATCCATGCTGGCTCTCCCCGGAGTAGGTCCCACTCCCCTGTTGGATCCCCGTAGTCCTGCAAGTTTATTTCCTTCAAGTGCTCATCCAATTTCCTTTTGAAATCATTGATTGTCTCTGCTTCCACCACGCTCATGGGCAGCGTAAAAAGTTCTTCCTCACAGTCCCCCTGCATCTCTTGCCCAAAACCTTCAATCCGTGTCTCCTAGTCCTTGTACCATCAGTTAATGGGAAATGTTTATCCTTGTCTAACTTATCTAATCCTGTCATAATTTTGTACACCTTTATCAAATCTCCCCTCAATCTCTTTTGCTCCAGGGAGAACAACCACAGCTTTTCCAACCTGACCGTGTAACTGAAATCCCTGATCCCTGGAACCATTCTGTTAAATCTCCTCTGCACCCTCTCAAGAACCCTCACATCCTTCCTAAAGTGTGCTGACCAGAACTAGATGCAATATCTAGTTGTAGCCTAACCACAGCTTTATAACTTCCCTGCCTTTGTACTCTGTGCCTCTATTTATGAAACCCAGGATCCTATTGCTTTGCTAACTACTCTCTCAATATGTCCTTCAAAGATCTATGCACATGCATCCCCAGGTCCATCTGTTCCTGCACACTCTTTAGAACTGTGCCATTAAGTTTACATTGCCGTAATCTATCCCTTCTGCTAAAATGCATCACCTCACAATTGTCAGTATTAAATTTCATCTGCCAGTTGTCTGCCCATTCTGCTAGCCTATCTATGTACTGTTGCAGACAGTTTGTACCATCCTCACTGTTTGCCACTCTTCCAAGTATGGCATCATCAGCAAATTTTGAAATTCTACTCTGTATTCCAAGGTCCAACTCATTTATATAGCTCAAAAAAGCAGCAGACCCAGCACTGACTTTCGGGAAACACCACTGTCGACCATCCTCCAGTCTGAAAAACAAACATTTACCACAACTCACTGTTTTCAGATCTTAAGACAATTTTTGATTCAATTGGACACTGACCCTCCTATTTCATGAGCATCAATATTGTTAACTAGCCTTTTATGTGGTACTTTTCCAACACTTTCTTAAAATCCATATAGATAACACCAACTGCATTCCCTTCATCAACCTTCTCTATTACATCGTCAAAAAATTCAATTAGGTTAGTCAAGCATGATCTGCCTTTTACAAATCCATGCTGGCTCTTCCTAATTAACTCCAACCTGTCCATTTGCCTGTTGATTTTTTTCCCTGATTATTGTTTCTACAACCTTACCTACCACCGAAGTTAAACTAACTGGCCTATAGTTGCTAGGACTGTCCTTACACCCTTTCTTGAATAACATTTGCCACTCTCCAATCCACTGGCACCTCCCTCATATCTCGGGAAAAAGTTTGGAAGATTATGGCAAGCCCTTTTGTTATTTCTACTCCCACTTCCATTAGCAACCTGGGATGCAAGGCACCAGACCAGGTGACTTATCTACCCTAAGCATGGCCAGCCTTTCCAGTGCCTCCTCCCTTTCAATTTTTACCCTATCCATTGCCTTTACTCTCTCCACTTCTACTGATATTTTGTCAGATTCCTCTTCCTTACTAAACAACGATACAAAGCACTCATTTCGCATTCTAGCCTTACCCTGTGTCTCTAGCCATATATTATCCTCTTTCTCCCAATAGGCCCCATTCCACCTCTTCCTACCTGCTTACTACTTACAAGCCGGTAGAAGATTTTTGGGTTTCCTTTTACATTGACTGCCATTCTATTCTCATATTCTCTTTTTGCCAGTCTTAGTTTCCTCTTTACCATCCCTCTCAACATATTGGCTGGATTTTACAGGGCACCCGCCATTGGGCTCCATGGCGGTGTTAAGGAGGGGGGGGCTGGAAGATCGCTCCGGTAGCGGCCCACCACGGAAATCGACGCAGGAGGGTCGTGCCTGATCCGTGGCGGCCCCCCTGCCACTGGACGATGGGACCCAGCTTATCATACTGAAATGAACACAATGCATACATTTAAATAAATTTACCAGAGATCCTATGGTCGGGCCGCCACCTTCCGAATGGTGGCCAGCCCTCTCACGCCTTCACTTTCCCGTCTGGGGAAAGCAGGCACCAATGGTGAGGAAGGAGGGAGAAAATGTGAGATATTTGTAAGTTAAGTGTTTTGGGGGGGGTGGAGATACTTAATTTTACTGTTATTGGGGGAGTGGGAAAGGGGCAATAGAATTTTGATTTGAACAGTGGGAGATGGGGCGGTGTGTAGTTCCCTTTAAAAAATTTAATTAGCTGGCAGGGCTGGCTGTGCTTTAAAAATGCAGCTGACGCCATTGCCAGCGGAGAGTCTGTCCCCTTCATGTGATTTTGGGGGGGGGGGGGGGGGGGGGCGGGGGAGGGCGAACAGGATATTGAAATGAGCCGCCACATGGGAGATTGCAGCAGCATGGCAGCGCATGGGCTGCTATTTGTTTTACCCGCCACCGGGAAATCCAGCCCATTGTTTTTGGCCTGGTTCTCACTTGAAGAATTACCAGACAAGAACTCTACACCCTCATTTTTTTGTTTCATCATGATCTCCATCTCCCTCATCATCCAAGGAGCTATGTGTTTAGTTACCCCACCTTCCGCTGTTATGACCAGGTGAGAAAGACGTCTAGGGTTCCCTTTCAGCCTTCGCCTGGTCTTAAAGTAACAGGATTTTATTTTTAAACACACTTTTTAGCTCCCCCTTGGTGAATCCTTGTTCACCATTTTCCAATTATAAGGAAAGAAACCAGCACAAACAAGTTTTCTTACATTTAAAGAAGAAAAGTTGAAATTTATTAAACTTAACCTCTAATTCGGTTAATGCCTACGGATACACGACGCGCCCACGCTAGCATGCGTACATGATACACGCATGCAAATAGAGATAGAAAAGAGTAGAAAAAAATAAAATGGAAATGTTTGAGGCAATATTTGAACAGTTTTTGTTGTGGTTCTTCAAGCTCACTGTAGAGTCCTTAATTGTAGGTAGATCTTGCTTTCATTGGGGCCCACTATTCCTCTTAAACCTGGTTCACTATAGGAGACTTTTCTCTCTTGGGGTTCATGTGTCTTCAGTGGATTCAAAGGCTTGTAAGAAAGAGATGAGAGCAGACAGGGGAGATCATCTCAGTCCAGGAGCAAACAGACACACTCAGTTCAAACTGTTTGTACAATTCCGAAAAAAACCCAAGTTGCCAAGCAGGTTAGTCATGTGACTAACTGGTCTGACCACGCCTTAGATTGTATCACCTTAGCAGTCTCTGGAATGCTCCCCTTACAGACAATCCCTGGTGATCAAGGTCCATTGTAGGTTGAATGTGTCCTTCCAATCACCGTCTGTTAATATGCAAATATCTTTTCCAGCCACAGCTGATCTGTTTAACAAGTCCTTTCTTCACTCCAGTAGCAATTTAAAATCAATGTTCATGACAAAATTAATGTGCCTCATTCTTGGCAGGTGGAGGCCTAGCATGACACTAGGCTGTATTTGAAGCATCTCTTCCTTAAAGATAACCCATTGTTCTGGAAGTTTTTCTGGTCAGTCTTTCATTCCATTTTATCCTGGCTTGGATACTTGGACTAATACTTGGTTGAAATTTTAGTACTGTAAAAGGGGAATGGTTTGGCTGGTCTTGCAGTCCTTTCTGTGCTAAAAGAAGTTGCTTCCAGACATGCCCGATAGGACTTTTCTCTGGGAATTGAACACGACTGGAAGAATAAGAAAGGTTTTGCACAGTAGGACAGGCTATGAGAAGAGGAAAGAAGCAGAGGGGCAGAAGGGTACTCAGTGGGAGGCCACACCTGCCAAGTGTTTCCAAGGAGCAATTCTCAGACCTCAACTTCAGCACGAACCAGTTTATCGAATTACATCAGGTGTACAGTGCTGGAACAGGCTACTCGGCCCAACTAATCGATGCAGTGTTTATGCTTCACATGAGCCTCCTCTCACCTGACTTCATCTAACCCTATCAACATATCCTTCTATTCCTTTCTCCCTCATGCATTTATCTAGCTTCCCCTTAAAGGCATCTAGGCTATTTGCTTCAATTATTCCTTCTGGTATCACATTCCACATTCTTAATATTCTTTGGGTAAAGAAGTTTCTCCTGCATTCCCTAATGTATTTATTCATCTCTATCTTATATTTAGGGTCTCTAGTTTTGGACTCCACATAATTGGAAATATTTTCTTTACACCTACCTTTTCAAACTCATTCACTGTCTTAATGACTTCCATCAGGTCACCCTCCACTTTCTCTTTTTTAGAGACAAGAGTTCTAGACTGTTCAGCCTTTCCTGATAAGTATATCCTTCGGGTTCTGCTATCATTCCAGCAATTTTTTTGCACTTCTTCAATGCCTCTATATCCTTTGCATAATATGGAGACTAGAACTGTGCACTGTACTCAAGTGTGGTCTAACAAAGGATTGATAGAAGTTTGACATACTTCTCTACTTTTCAGTTTTATCCCTCTAGAAATGAATCCTTGTACTGCTTTTTGTGGCCTTATTAATCTGTGTCATTACTTTTAGTGATTTGTGTGTCTGTACCCCTAGAGCCCTTTGCTTCTCTACACCATTCAGAGTCTTACTATTCAAGCAATATGTGGTCTCTTTTGTCTTCCGACTAAAATGCACCACCTCACACTTATCTGTGTTGAAATTTAGTTGCCAATTACAACTCCATTCTGCAAGTTTATTAACATCTCAGTATTTTGTCATTTTTTCCTTTGTATTAATTACAACTCCAAATTTAGTGCTGTCTGCAAATTATGAAATTGTACTTTTGATTCCCCAGTCCACATCATTATTGAAATAGCAGACAACAGTGGTTCCAGCACCAATCCCCATGGAACATCACTACCCACCTTTTGCCAGTCTGTGTAGCTACCCTTAATCGCTACTCTGTTTTCTGCTTTGTAGCTAATTTCCTATCCATTCTTCTAGCTCTCCCCAAGTCCACATGCTCAGTTTAAGTGAAACTTGTCCCAGCAGAGCAGCTCCCTCTTTCCACAGTACTGGTGTTACGAACAGGTGTGAAAGATGTCTAGGGGTCTTTTGCTGTCTTTACCTGGTCTTATTGTAACAGAGTTTAATTATAAACACAGTGTTTTGAGATCCCCTTTTGGTGAATCCTTGTTCACATTTTCCAATTATAAGGCGAAGAAATGAGCATAAACAGGCTTTCTTTGGTTTAAAGCAGAAAGATGAAATTTATTAAATCTTAAACTTAAACTCTAATATGGTTCACACCTATGGCTATATGACAGGCCCACGTTAGCATGCACGTGTGATTATAAACATGCAGATAAGGACAGAAAAGAGAAGAAAGGATTAATAGAACAATTTGAGGCAATATCTTGCTACTGTTTCTTGAGCTCGCTGTAGTCCTTGATTGAAGATATGGTCTTGTGTTTCGTTGGGCCCATTAGTCTTCTTAAAACCTTGTTCACGTAGGGAACCTTTCACGTATTTTCACAAGATTCAGTTCCATGGGAATAAATGGAGGCAGGTAGAAAGGAGAGGCTGTAATTCTTGCATCAGTTCCAGGAGGGATCTTTACTCCACGAGCAGATGGCTTTGTCCGATCAATCTCTTTGTTGGGAGTTCAATTCAAAAACTCCAGCCAGCTAGTCATGAGACTAAAACTGGTTTGACCACTTCTGTGTATTGGGGAAGGAACTGCTGGGTCCCAATTGTTTCGACATTGGCTGATACTATGCAAATGTCCTTCCAGTCAGGGCTTGCAATTTTAAGTTTTAATGTTCATGAGACGAAATAATGTGTGCCTCAGTCTTGGCAGGTGGGGTTTGCCTGACACCTCCACACCCAGGGGAATGAAATGTGATTTCAAGAAAATGGCGCATTTCATTACAGAGTTTGAGGAAAATATAAGATAGAAAGAAACCATGCATTTCCATTCATTCACCAATCTTGAAGCTCATTAAAAATGGTCTGTTCTGGGTGCCAGGGCTGCTTTAATTTCGCCCTTTTTTTCCTCAGGAGTATTAGGGGGGCGGGTCTATCTTGAACTCCCTGATTCATGCAAAGACTTTTGGCTTCAGGAGATGGGTGGTTCTGTTTTCCTCTGACAGTGGGGGGGGGGGGGGGTCTCTGTTACTCTCCCCTTTGTGTTCTGGGACACTCCTACCTGCATGTACTTTATGCAGTTTCCTCTGGGGGAGCTGGTTTGATCATGGCCTAACCCACGACACATTCAGGGACTCTGCAGGAGACAGTCTCCTGCCACCGCCCTGTCTCTCTGACCTGCTGCGGTCTTTCTTTCACTTCAGGGGGTCTACCACCTTTACTCCTGCCAGATCATTACCTAGGAGCAGGTCAACCCTGCCCACATGCAAACTAGGGATAATCCCTACAGTCACCGGTCCCAAAGCTAGGTCGCACTCCAGGTGCACCCAGTGTACAGGTACAGACATACACTGCCCTCCAATACCATTTACCACCATTTTGGTGTTCACAGCACTCTCTGGTGGAAAGGTCAGGCCTTTTCCAAGTAAAACGGATCTGGTGGCCCGTTTCCCTGAGAATCACTATGGACTTGCTTTCCCCACTCAAGGGATATGGGGTTACTTTCCCTTCAGATGCAAAACGCAGATAACCTTCAGGAATCCAATTAACTTTTACTGCACTGGCTGTAGTAAGCTTCCTGGGTCGTACCCATACTGCAGTCAAAGCCACAGCCCGTTCTGTGTTTTCCATTAGGCCCTCGTCTTCACTGAGCGGGTTTGTCCTGATTCCCTTTTAGTTTCCAGCAGTCAGCTTTTAAATACCCTGCCTGATTACAATGGAAGCACACAGATCTCCAGGTCTCACTCTTGCTCATAGCACCCTCCTTTTTGGCTGGAGGAGGGCCCCGTGTCTCCTGCTTTCCTTTTCTTTCCAGGACTACCTGAGCAGATATCACCTTCCCACCCTTTGGTCTTTTCTGATTGTGGGGGTGATTAGGAAAGGTTCTCTCTTGGGAAACCGATTTATAAATTAAAGCAAACTCATCGGCCAGAACATCCGCTTGACGGGCTCCCTGAATCCACTGCTCCTCGACATGAGTTTTTATTGAGAATGGGAGAGAGTGTTTAAATTACTCGAACAGGATTACTTCTCGGACAGTCTCGTAGCTGAACTGTATTTTTAAAGCCCTCAGCAACTGGTCAAAAGCCAGCTGCTTGCTTCTTTCAAACTCCAGACAGGTTTGATTGGCTTGCTTTTTGAGGGTTCTAAACTTCTGGCGGTAGGCTTCAGGCACTAATTCATATGCCCCAAGGAAAACATTTTTGGTCAGTTCATAGTTTGATGAACTCTCATCTGGCAACAAGGAATAAACCTCATGGGTTTTTCAAGCTAGTTGGCTTTGCAGTAAAAGAGACCAGGTCTCAGCTGGCCATTTTAGCTGGCTTGCCAGTTTCTCAAAGGACATGAAAAACGCTTCCACATCTTCCGCATTGAATTTTGGAATTAGTTGCGTGAGTTTTAGCAATCTTGTACCCAGTCCTGAATTCTGATCCTCCATATTGGCCATACTTTCACTGGTGTTACTCTGTCGCCCCCTAGCTAACTCAAGCCACTTCAACTCTCATTCTTCGCATTCTTTCTGGAATATCCTTTCTCTCTCTCTCTTGTTCCTTCTGCTGTCTTTCTCTCTCTCTCGCTCTCCCCTGCCTTTCATTTTCTTCACGTTCCTTTTGGAAGGCTCTTTCTTTCTCCCTCTCGTCTAATTCAAGTTTTTTTTGCTCCAATTGTATCTTTGCTAGCAGTGTCCTCTCTTGGTCGGCTTCTAACAGTGCCTCTGCTTCATCTGATTCAGGGGGAAAATGGTGGTCCACTAGCCTTAGGAGTTCAGACTTCCTAGCTTTGCCACGTACAGTGATCTTACACTGCTGAGCCATTTTTCTCAATTCCTCCAAAGACTGCGCTTTTAACTTATCCCAAGTTACTTCACCCTGACTTGGAGAGCTACTCGCTTCAGTTGCAGACATGTTAGTATTCAATCACACACAACCAGAAAAAAACCTGTATTGATATTTTGCTTTTTTTGATTGGCAACAATTTGGCTCCCCACTTCCAATTTAACTCATTCGGCTGTGGGTAACAATCAGGAGACTAGCACGATTGTTCTGTTACGACCAGGTACGAAAGGTGTCATGGGGTCTTTTGCTGTCTTTACCTGGTCTTATTGTAACAGGGTTTAATCTTAAACACACTGTGTTTTGAGCTCCCCTTTTTGTGAATCCTTGTTCACAGTTTCCAATTATAAGGCAACGAAATGAGCACAAACAGGCTTTCTTTGGTTTAAAGCAGAATGATGAAATTTATTTCATCTTAAACTTAAACTCTAATATGGTACTTGCCTATGGATATAAGATGGGCCCACGTTAGCATGCACACATGACATAAACATGCAGATAGAGACAGAAAAGAAGAAAAGATAAGTAGAACAATTTGAGGCAATATCTTGTTACTGCTTCTCGAGCTCACTGTAGTCCTTGAGTGAAGATATGGTCCTGCGTTTTGTTGGGGCCCAGTAGTCTTCTTAAAACCTTGTTCACGTAGGAAACCTTTCTCTGAGTTTCACGTGTTTTCACAAGATTCAGTTCCATGGGAAGAGATGGAGGCAGGCAGACAGGAGAGGCTGTAATTCTTGCTTCAGCTCCAGGAGAGATCTTTACTCCACAAGCACACAGCTTCGTCTGATCAAATCCCTTTGTTGGGAGTTCAATTCAAAAGCTCCAGCCAGATAGTCATGTGACTAAAACTGTTTTGACCACTTCTCTGTATTGGGGAAACAACTGCTGGGTCCCCATTGTTTCAACATTGACTGGTACTATGCAAATGTACTTCCAGTCAGGGCTTGCAATTTTAAGTTTTAATGTTCATGTGGTGAAATAATGTGCGCCTCAGTCTTGGCAGGTGGGGTTTGCCTGACACTGGCACCAGTGCCCCATGAATTGAAACACATTTCTCCCACACCAATCCTTGAGCCACACATTCAACAGTCTGATCTTACTGACCCTATGCCAATTTGCTCATGAATCAGGTAGTAATCCAGAGATCATCATCTTTACGGTTCTGCTTTTTAAATTGAGCCCCTAGCTGCTCATTCTCCCTTAGCAGAAACTCTCTGTCATTGGTTCTTAGAATCAAAGATGTAACAGAAAAACATCTAGAAACTGAAAATTTGTTAAAGAGCAGTCAGCACAGATTGGGTGGAGATAAGAAATAGCAAGGGAAAGAAGTCACTGGTGGGAATAGCTTAGAGGCCCCCGCACAGTAGCTATGCTGTAGGACAGAGCATAAATCAAAAAATAATGGGGGCTTGTAAGCAAGGTACTGCAATAATTGTGGACAATTTTAATCTTCATACAGATTGGACTAATCAAATTGGCAAAGGTGGCCTTGAGGACGAAGTCATAGTGTATTCAGGACAGTTTCTTAGAACAATGTGGAACCAACCAGGGAACAGGCTAATTTAGACCTGGTAATGTGTATTGAGACAGGATTAATGAATGATCTCATAGTAAAGGATCTTCTAGGCAAGAATGATCATAACATGATGAATTTCACATTCAATGTGAAGGCAAGAAACTTGGGTCTGAAAATAGTGTCTTAAATTTAAATAAAGGCAATTACAAAGGTATGAAGACAGAGTTGTCTAAAGTGGACTGGGGAAATAGGTTAAAAAGCAAGATGGTAGATAAGCAGTGACAGACTTTAAGGAGATATTTCATAACTCTCAACAAAGCTATATACCATTGAGAAAGAAAGATTCTGTGAGAAGGATGCACTAACTAAGGATGCATGGCTCACTAAGAAAGTTAAGGATGGTGTCAAATTGAAAGAAAATGCATACAATTCTATGAAGATTAGTCGTAGGCCAGAAGATTGGGAAAATTTTCAAAACCAGCAAAGGATGACTTAAAAAAAAAGGAGAAATTTGAATACGAGAGTAAACTATAAAGAAACATAAAAACAGACTGTAACAGCCTCTACAAATACATAAAAAGGGGCAGAGTAGCTAAAATAAATGTTGGTCCCTTATAGGATGAGACCAGGGAATTAATAATGGGAAATGGCAGAGACTCTGAATAATTATTTTGTATCTGCCTTCACGGCAGAAGACGCTAAAAGCATCAAGTACAGTAGAAGATCAGGGGGTGGAACTTAAAACATTCACCATCACTAGAGAAAAGGTACTAGGAAAACAAATGGGACTAAAGACTTACAAATCCCCTGGACTGGACAGCCTGTATCCTAGGGTCTGAAAAGAAGCGGCTGCAGACATAGTGGATGCATTGGTTGTAAAACTTCCAAAATACCCTAGATTCTGGAAAGGTCCCTGCGGATTGGAAAACTACAACACCCTATTCAAGAAAGGAGGGAGACAGAAAGCTATAGGCCACTTAACCTAACATCTGTCATTGGGAAAATGCTGGAATCCATCATTTGGGAAGTAGCAGCAAGACATTTAGAAAATCATGATATAATTAGTCAGAATCAACATGGTTTTAGGAAAGGGAAATTATGTTTAACAAAATTAGAGTTCTTTGAAGATGCAACAAGCAGGGTGGATAAAGGGGAACCAGTTAATGTAATGTATTTGGATTTTCAAAAGACATTTGATAAGGTGCCACATAAAAGGTTACTACACAAGAGCTCATGGAGTTGTAGGTAATATATTATGGATAGAGGATTGGCTAAAGAACAGGAAACAGAGTCGGGATAAATAGGTCATTTTCAGGTTGGCAAACTGTGTGCCTCAGGGATCAGTGCTGGGGCCTCAGCTAATTACAGTCTACATTAATGACTTGGATGAAGGGACCGAGTGTATAGTAGCTAGATTTGCTGATGATATAAAGATAGGTGGGAAAGCAAGTTGTGAGGGGGACATAAAGAGTCTGCAAAGGGATATAGAAACGTTAAGCAAGTGGGCAGAAATTTGGCAGATAGAGTATGTGGGAAAATGTGAGGTTATCCACTTTGGTGGGAAGAACAGTAAAGGAAAATATTATTTAAATGGAAAGAGATTGCAAAATGCTGCGGTACAGAGAGATTGGGTGTCCTCACACAGGAATCACAAAAAGTTAGCATGCAGGTACATCAAGTAATTTGGAAGGCAAATGGAACATTGGCATTTATTGCAAGGGGGATAGAGTATGGAATTCTTGCTACAACTGTACAGGGCACTGGTGAGACTGCCCTATTGTACTGTGTACAGTTTTTGTCTCTTTACTTAAGGAGAGATATACTTGCATTGGAGGCAGTTCAGAGAAGTTGCACTGGGTTGATTCCTGGGATGAAGGGGTTGTCTTATGAGGATAGGTTGAGCAGGTTGGGCCTATACTCAGAAGTTTAGAATAACATTGTATTTCCTGACAACACAGACCAATGGCCTATGTCATCCCAAGCACGTCCACATTTTCCAGCATTAATCCATGCATGCTGACTTCACCATGTGCTTCTGTTGTTGAGAGGGTGGGGTGGCAGAAAGCAAACAGCAAGCAGACGGGCATGGGAGGGATCAACGAGCAGTTGGGTGAGGGAAGGGGCGCTGAGTAGTTGGAAGCTGTGGCCAGGGGGGGGGAAAAGAGTGGGGGAGGGAGCAGCAAGAGGGAACAGTGAGCAACTCCGTCCCTCTCCCTGGCAAGCACCCTCACAATCTTATATGTTTCAATCTTACATTCTTCTAAGGACACATTTGCTGACAACGCCTCCACTAGGTGACACACTACTGTTGCATGCGCAATTGACAGAAATGTCACTATCTGCGACGTCTCAGGCTGCTAAGAGGATGCTTCCCCACCCCCCCAAGGGAGAAATCTAGAACTAGGGAACACAGTTTCAAAATAAGGGGAAGGCCATGTAGGACTGAGATGAGGAGAAATTTCTTCACTCAGAGGGTGGTGAATCTTTGGAATTCTCTGTCCCAGAGGGCTGTGGAGGCTCAGTCGTTGAGTAAATTCAAGACAGAGATTGATAGATTTCTACATAGTAAAAACATCAAGGGATATGAGGATAGTGCAGGAAAATGGTGCTGAAGATAATCAGCCATGATTTCATTGAATGGCAGAGAGGGCTAGAAGGGCTGAATGGCCTACTCCTTCTTCTATTTCTTATGTTCTTACGTTTATCTTCATCTGAACTCGGTCATTCCCTTGAACCAAAAGAAATGTCACTCCCTCAATGTCCAGCTGGTGTGTGACCAGATGCAGAGAATCATGCAGTTCAACACCTGATATCCTGGCAGCAGTCATGATGCCATCCTCTGTGTCACCTTTATTACAGAACTGCAAGTCAGAGGCTAGCTACTGGGTGACAAGGGTTATCTACTCATAACATGGCTCTTGACTCTGCTCAGGAAACCATGCACACATGCCCAGCAGTCTTACAAGGAGAGCAATGCTGCCACAAGAAACATTACAGAACAGACCACTGTCATCCTCAAACAATGCTTCCGCTGCCTGGACTGCTCATTCGGACCCTTGCAGCACTCAGCTGAGTGGGTATCAAAATTTATGGCAGTGTGGTGCACACTACACAACCTGGATATTAGGAGGAAGCAGGCCTCTCTATAACCTATCAGCTGACAGGCTGAGGAGTACAAGGAGGAAGAGGCTACAACAGAGACAGCCCCTTTCTGCCAAGGCTGCATGCGATCACATTATTCTGGATTTTGGTTCAGGTCATATCAGGCGAGTGCTCCCTAAATGCACTCGGCCTATCCAACACCTCGATACATGGTGCAAGAAGGCAGAGACCTGGGTTGGTGTGGGAAGGGAGCGGTGGTGGGGGGGTGGGGGGGGGGCGCGGAATGAGTAAAGTCAGCCCCATAGTTTCCTTTTTCAATAATAGAATTACATACTGGTAATCCAGGTTACAATTTGATTGAGTTTAAGTTTTAAAAACACAAACAGCTTTCAAAAACAAAATGAACTGACATTTTGAGTCCTCCTGCTCTTCCTTGCCCATATGAAACCTTCAAAAAAAATTAAATGCATCAACCTTTTCAGCCCTCTTCTGGGTGCTCAGTGCTCCTAGCGAATCTGGCACCAGGCGGTGAACGCACATTAAAATGACATCGGAGTCTGACTTATGTCCACTGAAACCCAGGATTTAAAATAATGCCTGGTGTGGGTGTGGCAGCAATCCACTGCTTCAATTTTAACCCCTCCACACACCCCAAATCTCATTGGAGACTTGCTTCAGAAAGTCATGAATATTATTGTTAAAATAGACTACAAATCATTACAATGATTAGAATTCTTAGAGTTTTACTGCTACTAGTGAAACAAATTTGTTAATCAATACTGTACCTGCGCACTCCACCAGGTTACAGCCACGTGGAATGAGTAATCACAACAGACTTTAGGATCTGCCCAGCTTCTCCATTTGTCATAGGCCTCTAACAAAGAGTTACCTTTGTTGGGCACCACAAAGTCTAATATCATGGTGGTGCCTCCAGCCACAGCAGCCTGAAAAGAATGAAATAATACAGTTACCATTATTGAACATTTTCAGACATGACTAACCTCCTAGCAAATCAAGTTTAACTATAACTTGCGTATCAGTTAGAATATTCTAAGTTTAAATTTTCATTGCTGCAATGTAGCAGCAGAGTTAACTGAAGAAAAACATAATTTAAGGTTACCAAGACCTTTCCTATCCTTATTTATCCAGAGATGTCAAGGGTAGGTCACTTCCAAATACTGGGGTGGTGCTGGAGGTAAGTGGGGGAGGGAGGGGGTGGGGGGGGGGTGGGGGGAGGGGAGCTGCAGTTGCACCTTTTGCCAATGGTGTAAAATGGGTGATTCGGATCAGTCGTGCAGTATACACGCCACCCAATTTTCCTTTCCATTGAAATCAATCCAGTAAAATCAGACTACAAACTTGTTTACACATTATTAAATTCTAGTCCACCTGAATTGCTGCAACTGGACGCACTTTAGAAAGAACCATTTTAAACCAAACCACGTTGATGAAGCTCTGTCGCTCCTCTGATGACAAGCACCTGAAGTGTGGCATTTTGGTGCTTGTTCTGTACACACACAGTAGTAAAGTTTTGTCTGTGAGACTCGCGTTTGCACAAGCAATGCTGACTGAACCTGGATGCCTGAGAATTGACAGAAGTAGATCCTCGGGCCTCGTCATCATACTCGTACATCATACTGGCGCTATTTGCAACTCCACAAGCAGCCGCCTAACAAGAAACATCAATTTTGGGCTGCCTGCCCCACTAGCAACAGCCCAAGGTAAGTCCTGGTGGATTCCCGATCCTCCGAGCTCCACAGGAAGTAAGAAAGAACTTACATTTATAGGCTCTCATTCATGACCTTAGCAAAACGCTTTACAGACAATTAAGCATGTTTGAACTTTAGTCACTATTATGTAGGAAACGCGATATGTACACAGCAAACTCCCATAAACAGTAATATAACATGCAGATAATCTGTTTTAATAATGTTGGAGGACCAAATGTTGGCCAGGACACTGGGAGAACTCCCTCGCTCTTCTTCAAATAGTGCTGTGGGATCTTTTACATTCACCTGAGAGGCGGACAGGGCCTCAGTTTGAAATCGCAGCACTCCGATAATGCAGCATTCCCTCAACACTGAACTGGAGTGTCAGCCTGGATTATGTGCTCAAGTCTCTAAAGTGGAACTTGAACCCACAACCTTCAGAGGTGAGAGTGCTACCACTGACTAACACGTAACTAAGATTAACAGTACAGCACTGAAGGAGGCCACTCAGCTGGATTTGGACATAAGTTTGCAAACGGCACAAAGATTAGCCGTGTGGTAGATAGCGAGGAGGATAGCTGGAGGCTACAGGAAGATACTGATAGTCTGCTCACATGGGCAGAAAAGTGGCAAATGGAATTCAACCTGGAGAAGTGTGAGGTGATGCATTTGGGGAAGTCAAACAAGGCAAAGGAATACATAATTAATGGAAAACTACTGAGAAGTGTAGAGGAAGTGAGGGACCTTGGAGTGAATGTCCACAGATCCCTGAAGGTAGCAGGACAGGTCAATAGGTGGTTAAGAAGGCAGATGGAATCCTTTTCCTTATTAGCCGAGGCATAGTATATAAGAGCATAAAATGCTGGAAGTGTATAACTCATTGGTTAGGTTACAACTTGAGTACTGTGTGCCGTTCTGGTCACCTCATTACAGAAAGGATGTAATTGCACTAGAGAGGGTACAGAGGAGATTTACGAGGATGTTGCCAGGACTGGAAAAATGCAGCTATGAGGAAAGATTTGATAGGCTGGGGTTGTTCTCCTTGGAATAGAGAAGACTGAGGGGGGATCTGATTGAAATGTATAAAATTTTGAGGGGCCTGGATAGAGTGGACGTGAAGGGTCTATTCACATTAGTAGAGAGGTCAGTGACTAGGGGGCATAGATTTAAAGCGATTGGTAGAAAAATTAGAAGGGAGATGAGGAAATACTTTTTCACCACGAGGGTGGTGATGGTCTGGAACTCACTGCCCAAAAGCGTAGTAGAGGCAGAAACCCTCAACTCATTCAGAAGGTATCTGGATATGCATGTCAAGTGCCGTAATCTGCAGGGCTACAGACCAAATGCTGGAAGGCGGAATTAGAATAGGTGGATCATTTTTTGGTCTGCACAGGCGCAATGGGCCAAGTGGCCTCTTTCTGTGCCTTATTCTAAGTCTGTGCTGGCTCTTTTGAAGAGCAGTTCAGTTAGTCCTATTTGCATGTTCTTTCCCCATATCCCTGCAATTTCTTCTCAAGTATTTATCCAATTTATCCAAATCTGAAGGCTACTATTGCATCTGCATTCACCTCATCAAAAAGTACACTCCAAAATCTAACCACTCATCGTGTCAAGTTGCCTCTGGTTCTTTTAGTCACCTTAAATCTGAGACCTCCGGTTATCAACCCTTCAGCCATTGGGAACACAGGGTGGAATTTTATGGACTGTGTAACAGCGAATTTGGTGGCGTGCGGGGTAATATAATTAGGCAGGATGTGTTGTTCCAGATTCCTAACGGTGGGATATTTTGGAGCAATTAAGTCAGCAGCATGTTTGCGGCGTTCTGGGGATCCCCCAGTATGGTGGTGGATTGCAGTTTTGCGTTCATTTAAATAATATGAATACGCATCACCCTACTCATAGGTAGAATTCAGTCCTACCTTCCAGATAAAGTGAACGGTGAGTGTTATTCCCATGCCACCCAGTTACCAATTGTTTTACCGTGACATGCAGTTGGATTTGTACAGTTGAGTCTCAGGTCTGTGGTATTCTCTCTTTAACTCATCTGCGAAACTAACGCCAACATTGGGATGGATGTTTGCCTCCAGGCTCGGCACCGGCAAAGATAAATCTTCTCAGGGGATGGCAGCAAAGGCACGGGGTGGCTACATGAAGTATCAGGGGAGGGTAGTTGGGGAGGGAAGGGTGGAGTGGAGCATCCAGGGTGTTGAATGGTTACTGTTGATGCTGATGCTGCATGTTGTCAGCTGCAGGGGTGCTGGAAGGATTACAGCATTACAGAGTGAAGGTATTTGGCAAGGGCCTAAAGGGAGTGCTGTCAACATCGGGTAGTTGTGGGACAAATTGAGGGTACTGGCTAGTAGAGGGAATGGTGACAGTTAACAGGGCAAATAGATTCTGTAGGTGGGGGGAGTTTTTTTATTCGTTAATGGGATGTGGGCATCACTGGGTAGGCCAGCATTTATTGCCCATCCCCAATTGCCCTTGAGAAGGTGCTGTGATGAGTTGCCTTCTTGAACTGCTACTTTCCATCTGCTGTAGGTAAACCCACAATGCTGTTAGGAAGGGAGTTTCAAGATTTTGACCCAGCGACAATGAAGGAACGGTGATATAGTTCCAAGTCAGGATGGTGTGTGGCTTGGAGGGGAATTTGCAGGTGGTGCTGTTCCATGCATCTACCGCCCTTGTCCTTCTAGTTGGTAGAGCTTGCAGGTTTGGAAGGTGCTGTTGAAGGAATCGGTGAGTTGCTGCAGTGCATCTTGCACATGGTACACACTGTTGCCAGTGTGCATCAGTGATAAAGGGAGCGAATAGGGAGGCAATCAAGAGGGCTGCTTTGTTCTGGATGGTTGAGCTTCGAATGTCGTTGGAGCTGCACCCATCCAGGCAAGTGGAGAGTATTCCATCACCCTCTTGACTTGTGCCTTGTAGATGGTGGACAGGCATGGGGGAGCCAGGAGGTGAGTAACTCACTGCAGAATTCCCAGTGTGGTCTTGTTGCCACAGTATTTATGTGGCTGGTCCAGTTCAGTCTCTGGTTAATGTTAACCCTGAGGATGTTGGTGAGGGATTCAGTGATGTCAGACTAAGGGGTGGGTATTCAACTTCATATGAAGGGCAATGGTACTCGGCAACAACGGCCAGTTTGCTGTGAGGAGGTTCAAGGGTATGATTCAGCATGTCAATAGTAACGGGAGTAGGAACGGGAGGGATGGCATGAATAAATTAGTGCATCACTGTGCACAGTAATGGAGAAGGGTGGTGGGGGGAGACTCAAAGGTTATGGAGGGAAGGGTAACAGTAACATTGGGAGACTTGCCCTGAAGTCCACACACGCCATTTTCTCCAACGATAATGCAAACCACGTGGACACTCAAGGATTGCAAGGAGAGTGGGAAAATACAAACGATAGTGGGTGTGTCTTCTTCCTGGCTACAATTTGAAGGCAGATAAAAGGAAACTGATCATTGCCTCGATGTTTCAGCTCACTCGCTCTGCTTATTTATTGTTCTAGAAAGCTGCAGCGACATGGGTCCCATACACCCAATTTGTCTAGTACCATGGGAAGAAGAGCAAAGAGAAAGACTAAGGAGGGCTCCTTTCCCTCAACTCAAGATGTCTGAGTGCCAGAAACAGGCATAACAGGAAGGTGAGGATGCTTCAAATGATAATATCCAGGAATGGCCTCATCAAAATGGGCATGTCATCGCATCCTCAGGACAAGGAAAAATTACTGACAAATGTTAGGGAAGCAACGCCAGAGATGCCCAAGGACATCACATGAAATGGTCACAGATATTTGTAGGATCCGGTGGCCTGACCTGCAGCTGCTCAGCTTTGGTGAGAATCCTATGCCAGTTACCCTCAAGATGACTACTGCACATAATTTATTTGCTAGCGGGTCCTTCCAGGGATCGACACGTGACATATGTGGCATCTCAGTCTGCGACCCACAGGGGCAAAGAGGCGACCAATGCCCTATTTTGACATGCCAATTATTTCATCTAGATGAGGACAGCCAGGTAGGCCTTCGGCGCCATCACTGGAGTGCAAGGGGTGACCGACTGTACTCATGCGGCCATTAGAGTTCCCTGGGATCAGCCTGCTGTATTTGTGAATTGCAAAGGCTTCCCACTCTTTAAACATACAACTGGTTTGCAACCACAGGAGAAGAATTATGCATGTTTGCACATGTTTCCCCAGGGAGCTGTCAAGAAGCCTACATTTTGAGGAACTCCCAGCAGTTCGAGGAACCAGTCAAAGTGGACAGATGGATCCTAGGTGACAAGGTTACCCGCTTTGTACATGGTTGATGACACCAGTACGTCATTGCCAAAGCGCTGTTGAAGAGACGTACAATGCTGCTCATGCATCCACCAGAGCCATCATTGAGCACACTACTGGCATGCTGAAAATGCGATTCCGTTGCCTTAACTGGTCTGGAGGGGCTCTTCAGTATGCGCCACAAAGGGTGTCAAAAATAATCATTGCCTGCTGTGCCTTGCACAACCTCACAATTAGATGCAGCAATATTCTGCAGGCGGAGGAAAAGGCTGGATTACAAAATTTAAGGGAGGAAAAAAACATTTTGGACTGATTTCAAACTTGATTTCAGGCTCCTATTTGGAGACTTACATGACAGGAAGGCTGCTGATGCTTGAGGCTACAAGCACAGAATGCTTTATAAGCATGGTGATCATGAAGCTTGGCCCAGTGATGGCAGTATCCACCAATGAAATGCCACCCCACTGCTGAATCCCACGTGTCCCCCGTGTCCCCCGTGCCCATCACCGTATGCTTCAATTACATACAAAATCACTTGGGAAACAGAAAACCTGGCTAAAGCAGAAGTTACCCAAACTTCAGGTTCCATCATTGGACCTCATGAAATTCCGGCCACAGTTTCTCTTTGGTGGCTCTATATAAATCCTGGATGATTTTAAACACTTCTATTGAATCTCCTCTTAGCTTTTGCTGCTCTCAGGAGAATCACATAACTGTAACTCAACACCCTTGGAACCATTCTGGTAAATCTCCTCCGTACCCTCTCCAAAGTCTTTCACAGCCTTCCTAAAGTATGGTGTCCAGAATTAGACGCAAGACTCCAGTTGAGGCTGAACTCATGTTTTACATAAGTTTAGCATAACTACCTAGCTTTAGTACTCAATGCACATATTTATAACGTTCAGGATCCCATATGCTTCATTAACCAATCCTATCACCTTCAAAGATTTGTGAACAGCCTCAGGTACCTCATTTCTTGGACTCCCTTTAAAATTGTATCATTTAAACATATTTTACCTTTCCTCATTCTTCCCACCAAAATGTATCACCTCACACTTTGTTGCTTTGAATTTCATCAGTCATGTTTTTGCCCAGGGTGATAAATATCAGATCCTTCCTGCGCTTTTGTGCATAGAACACACCTTTTCACATTTAATTAATGTCCACAGATACCACCAAGCCCTGATCAGACCTGACCCAGCAAATCAACAACTAATTCTTTCTTCCAGGCATTAGGTCCCTAATATATTCAAGGAGTACAATGTCTGCTTTGGATGGACGCCTAAAAAAAACTGCCTCACAAGTATGGATGTGGGACTAATGCCTGCGCAGATTCCCACTGCCAAACTGGTATGCTTTGCACCTGTTTTTCAGTCAATAAATAGGCACAAAACACATAACTCACATCTATGCAATTTTAACATGTAAAACGGCTGCCTTATTTTTCACTAGCTTCTCGTATTTGTGCCTAAAAAAATTAACATGTAGCTGATTCGTTATTTTGTGTTCTTGACGCTCTCCACCCACAGAAAAGTATTATTTCCTGCTGAGAGATTGTGCAGCAAACCTGCTTTGACATCTTTCAATGATGTTCTATTATTGTCCCTAGAGCTTAAGAGTAACATGGGTTTACTCACCCACTGTTTTCCTCTTCATATGGAGAATTGCCTCATTTCACTTGACTTTTGAACCCCTCCCTAAACAGCTTGGTTCAGACCTATAAATCATTAGCTTCAATTTTAAAAGAGGCCAGGAACAGTAGGAACACAAGAACAGGAATAGGTCATTTCAGCTCTCAAACCTGTACCTCCATGTCCTTTCTTAGAGAAGGCTCTACAATATCCATTCCTCATTGTCGCCTCGTCAGGCTGCGGCCTCTTCTCTCTTGTTTAGGTCTCTCTGGACTACTCATATCAGAATGTCTACCAGAGGTAGACTTATCTCCTGAACCATCACTTGAGCTACGCTTTCTTGTTCTCTATTCTTGAAATCCCTTCTGATAATCCATGGCTTTCACTTCTTGTCCCTCTTCTTGGATATTTAATCAAGTTTTGTATTTGTCCGTAGACTTCCCCGCTCGTCCAACTATTGTAGCCTCCCTCCAGTTATGACCCTTCTGGCCGGTACACCGCCCAAGAACCTACTTTAGGCAAACAATCCCTGGATAATATTGTTTTTTCTTGTTCTTCATAATCAGTATGTGTATCGGTATCTATTTCTTGAGCTCTCAGATCGTGCCCCTCTGGCTCAAAAAATAAAATGCAGAATTCATGGGTACGGGATGTACAACGTGCCTCATGATCATCACATTGTCCCATGTTCTCAGTGTTTGAAAATTCGTAACACATTCCTATTACCTGTGAAGAACGTGCTTATATGGTCTGATTCCCATGTTGTATTATTTGTTTTCCCGTCATGTCCTATAATTTTTACCAGACCTCTCCATTCCCTATGCCCTTCTCTCTTAAAAACAAAGAAGGTTGCCAGAACTAAAGTCCTCCCCAGACTGTCTTATGTGACGTCTTAATGCTCTCCGAATTTTTTCTGAAGCTTCAACCTTGATAAACGCTTTCCTGCTGGCACGTAGCACATTTAGGTGGATGAAGAAAGTAGAGCTAATAGTCGTTTCCTCCAGGGCTGGAGGATTGTCACATAGTATGGAAGGCAATTTTGGATTAAAGCCATAACTATCAGCCTCAAGAAAACGAACATCATGGGACAGGACGTCAGAAATGCTCCATCCATCAATATTGGCGACCATGCTCTGGAAGTGGTTCAAGAGTTCACCTACCTAGGCTCAACTATCACCAGTAACCTGTCTCTAGATGCAGAAATCAACAAGCGCATGGGAAAGGCTTCCACTGCTATGTCCAGACTGGCCTAGAGAGTGTGGGAACATGGCGCACTGACACGGAACACAAAAGTCCGAGTGTATCAAGCCTGTGTCCTCAGATTTGTTTCAAAAGAACCCATTCAATTTAGGGATGTATCAGGATGGGTATAATTGACCCCTCCCAGCTCAAAAGGTATTCCTTTGTCCCTGTCAGATAATTTGAATATACAAAGGCCAGGTCGCTTACATTCAGTGGCTATTTTTAGCAGCACTGTCCATTTTTTAAGTAGTCAATTTTTAATAACTCTTCAGCTTTAGACTGTATTTTTTCATTGTCACATTTCTTGTCTGCATGACAATGTGGAAAAGATGTTTCCATTTTTAGGGAGTTCAAAACGAGGAGACAAAAACATAAGACAGCCACGAATAAATCAACAAGGAATTCAATGGAACCTTCTTTACTCAGAGTGGTGGGAATGTGGAACTCACTACCATAGGCATCAGTTGAGGCAATTAGCGTAGATACATTTAAAGGGAAGCTAGACCAATTGCATGCAGGTGAAAGGAATAAAAGGATATGCTGATAGAGTGAGATGAAGTAGCTTAGGTGCAGCATAAACACTGGCATAGACCAGTTGGGCAGACTATCCTGTTTCTGTGCTTATCAAAGTTCCTGGAGTCCTGCCTGACATCTAGCCAGATTCACCATCAGACCAGCAGACAGGAGCAGGATTCTTGTGGCAAGAGGCTGCAGCTAGGGACCAATGGAAATGGTCCCTGAGAGTTAGTGGAAGGAGGGGTCTGGAGGCGATCAGGTTTTCAGGTTCCAGGTCATCAGAGACACACTGGGGAGTTCCAAGAATTCCTTGCAAGGCCTGGGAAATTCCCTCCTGATACTCCTCTTCAACAGGGAATTCTGATAGAAGCAATTTTTAACTTTTACCATGGCCTCCTCCTGTCACAATTCTTCTGCTGGATTGTAGACAGTGTGGGATTCCCCTTGTCATGAATTTAATATGTTACATTACAGTGCCGATTACTTCATCGGGCCACAACATTTGAATATTAAGTAGGTGCCCACCTGCCTTTCGAGGGAGCTAGGTTGATGGCGTGATGATTTGCTGTTGTTAATATGGTATCCTGAAACACTGCATGTTGCAGCCGGGGCTAGAATTTTTAAATTTAAACACTTCCCACACATCATTCTCGCTGAGCGAAGGGGGTTAAAATCCCAGCCTTTGTGCTTAAACTCAAGTAACAGTGCATGGAAAGTTCTTTACGCAGAGGGTGGTGGGTGCCTGGAACGCGTTGCCAGCGGAGGTGGTAGACGCGGGCACGATAGTGTCTTTTAAGATGTATCTAGACAGATACATGAATGGGCAGGAAGTAAAGAGATACAGACCCTTAGAAAATAGGCGACAGGTTTAGATGGAGGATCTGGATCGGCGTAGGCTTGGAGGGCCGAAGGGCCTGTTCCTGTGCTGTAATTTTCTTTGTTCTTTAACTCTTGTGTAAATAGATGCCAAAGGTTGGCTGTACAGTGTAAATCCTCCAGAAACTTTGATCCAACTTAAGGTAACTTCACTGTTAAGTCCAGCAATATGAAGGAGCAGAATAATCAACACAGTTATCCTTTGGTATACATGAATCCAGCTCCCTCACTAGCCAAAAGCTTGGTTAAAAAGGTAGCTTTTAAGGAGTGTCTTATTGTAGGAAAGCGAGGTGGAAAGGGGGAGACGTGTAGGGAGGGTATTCCAAAGCTTGGGGCAAAGGCAACTAAAGGCGCAGCCACCAATAATAGAGCAAATAAAATCAGGAATGCACAAGAGGCCAGAATTAAAGAAGTGCAGATACCTTGGAGGGTTGTGCAGCTGAAAAGATTAGAGATAAGGAGGAGTCAGGCCATCTTCTTCTTTGGCCTCCTTGTCTTGGGAGACAATGGGTAAGTGCCTGGAGGTGGTCAGTGGTTTGTGGAGCAGCGCCTGGAGTGGCTATAAAGGCCAATACTAGAGTGACAGACTCTTCCACAGGTGCTGCAGATAAAATTAGTGGTCAGGGCTGTTTCGCAGTCGGCTCTCCCCTTGCGCTTCTGTCTTTTTTTTCCTGCCAACTGCTAAGTCTCTTCAACTCGCCACACTTTAGTCCCGCCTTTATGGCTGCCCGCCAGCTCTGGTGATCGCTGGCAACTGACTCCCACGACTTGTGATCAATGTCACAGGACTTCATGTCGCGTTTGCAGACGTCTTTAAAGCAGAGACATGGATGGCCGGTGGGTCTGATACCAGTGGCGAGCTCGCTGTACAATGTGTCCTTGGGGATCCTGCCATCTTCCATGCGGCTCACATGGCCAAGCCATCTCAAGCGCTGCTGACTCAGTAGTGTGTATAAAGCTGAAGATGCTGGCCGCCTCGAGGACTTTTTGTGTTGGAGATACAGTCCTGCCACCTGGTGCCAAGGATTCTCCGGAGGCAGCGAAGATGGAATGAATTGATACATCGCTCTTGGCTGACATACGTTGTCCAGGCCTCGCTGCCGTACAGCAAGGTACGGAGGACACAGGCTTGATACACTCAGACTTTTGTGTTCCGTGTCAGTGCGCCATTTTCCCACACTCTCTTGGCCAGTCTGGACATAGCAGTGGAAGCCTTTCCCATGCACTTGTTGATTTCTGCATCGAGAGACAGGTTACTGGTGATAGTTGAGCCTAGGTAGGTGAACTCTTGAACCACTTCCAGAGCGTGGTCGCCGATATTGATGGATGGAGCATTCCTGACGTCCTGTCCCATGATGTTCGTTTTCTTGAGGCTGATGGTTAGGCCAAATTCGTTGCAGGCAGCCGCAAACCTGTCGATGAGATTCTGCAGACACTCTTCAGTGTGAGATGTTAATGCAGCATCGTCAGCAAAGAGGAGTTCCCTGATGAGGACTTTCCGTACTTTGGTCTTCGCTCTAAGACGGGCAAGGTTGAACAACCTACCACCTGATCTTGCGTGGAGGAAAATTCCTTCTTCTGAAGACTTGAACGCATGCGAGAGCAGCCGGGAGAAGAAAATCCCAAACAGTGTAGGTGCGAGAACACAGTGAGACCATGCAGGGAATTTAAAACAAGGGTGAGAATTCTAAAATCAAGACAATGCTTGACCAGGAGCCAATTAGGTCAGAGAGCAAAGGGGTGATAGGGGAACAGGACTTCATGTAACTTAAGATGCAGGAAGCAGTGCTTTGGATGACCGTAAGTTTTTGGACAGTAGAATGTGAGAGATCAGCCAGGAGTACGTTCCAATACACAAGTCTAGAGGTAACGAAGGCATGAATGAGGGTTTCAGCAGCAGATGAGCTGAGACAGGGCAAAGTCAGGCCACGTTACGGAGCTAGAAATAGGAGCTTAGCAACGGCAAGAATATATATGGTCGGAAGCTCATCGAGCCTAAAAAGTATTTTTATCAGTTGTCTGCAAAAGTATTTGCTAAGCCACATCTCAAACATTTCTTGACAATTACAATGTTATGGGCCTGAATCAGCCATTCACTGTGACAAGGTTCAATCTGATTGCTAATCGAAATGAAATGGTAAACACAGTCTTATGTATTTAATGAATGAGAAAACCTTCATTTACTGCCCAAATCCAAAGCCGCTTGTCAAAGTACCTGAAGGCACAAAAAATTGAAAGGGGACTGGAAAGTACCTCCATCAAACACAGCATTTTCCTTACGTCAAAAACTATACATTTCTTTTACCCTTTCCATCAAAGGAATGGTCAAGTTTTGGAGTAGAAATTTAAACACAGACCCAAGGCCACCATCAGGATGGGGGAAGTGATTAGACGACAGGGAAACATATGGTTTTTCAGGTTCGCATATATAGTTAAAGCACCAACCCAAGCTTTTTTCTTTAAAAGTCAGCGTTTCAAGGCTCCTAAGGTGATGTGACCAGCTGAGAAACGGAATCTTTCCCTTTGATGGGTTTGAGATTTATCTGCATCAGTTTTAGTGTTAGTAGCAACACATGGCAGTTGGCAACAGTAGCAGGCCTTGGCTATCTACAGGTTTTTGAAGGCCTTTATACACTGTGGCAATTTTTATCACTGATAAAATGCTTAGAGTACAAGAGGATCACCTCGTCACTGCCTGAACTCTGGCCTGCCCAACTATTCTTTCCCAATCCTGGACCCACTGGCAAGCAGCGGACTGGAACATTAGAATTGGTTTTGGCCATGTTTAGAACTAATAAAAGGTAAAAATGTTCTGATGAAATGTTACATGGAGTCCATTTAAATATTAACAGAATAGATTTTAGTTTACCAAGAATGTCAGCAGGAATAAGCTAACAGGTTTAACTCCACTATTGTTAAAGTTAAACATTCAAAAGGCCATAACTGAAAGACCTATAATAAAATAATGAAAGACCTCCACAGAATCACTGAATTATGGAATGGTTGCAACAAAGGAGGCCATTTGATCCATTAAGCCCAAACCGGTTCTCCACAAAAGAGCAATTTAGCTAGCTCCACTCCCTCACCTTTTCCCCATAATCCTGTACTTTTTTCCTTTACCTCTCTTTTGAAAGCCATGATTAAATCTGTCTCCACCACCCCTTTAGGCACTGCATTCCAGATCACAACCACTGCGTAAAAAAAGCTTTTCCTCATGTCGTCTTTGACTCTTTTGCCAATCACTTCAAATCTGTCTCTTCTGGTTCTCAACCCTTCCACCAATGGGAAGCTTTTCTCCACCTACTCTGTCTGGACCCCTCATGATTTTGAGCACCTCTATTAAATCTCCTCTTAACCTTCTCTTTTCTAAGGTGAACAACCCCAGCTTCTCCAGTCTGTCCAGGTAGCTGAAGTCCCTCATCCTTAGAACCATTCTCGCAAATCTTTTTTGTGCCCTCTCCAAAAACGTCATATCTTTCATAAATATGCCAGTTGAGGCCAAATCAATGTTTTATAAAGGTTCATCATAACTTTCTTACTTTTGCACTCCATACCTCTATTTATAGAGCCCACAATCCCATGTACCTTTTTAACCACCTTCTCAATTTGTCATGCCACCTTCAACCAGCACATATACCCCCAGGTCTCTCTGTTCCTGCATCATTTTAGAATTGTACATTTTATTTTATATCGCCTCTCCTCGTTCTTCCTTCCAAAATGTATCACTTCGCACTTCATTAAGTTTCATTCTGCTCCATGTTTGCCCATTCCAACAGCCTATGTCCAATTTTCCCATATTTCATCAGAGCCTCATGCAATCTGGGGCTTTTCAAAGAGCTGCTGTATTGGCTACTGAATTAGGTTTGTGTGATTCTGACAGAAACAACATTGTATTAAGCACTAAACCTGCCCTTAGCAGCAGAACGGTATTAGCAACCATGGTAAACGTGGCGAGCTGGAGGAAGGGATGTTGGATGAAGCACAATACACAAGTGAGAAGAGCAAGGAAAGGAAAATGATGTGCCACCTTCATGATGGTTTTCAAAATCACAGAATTGTTACAGTGCAGAAGGAGGCTATATCTGCACCGGCTCTCTGAAAGAGCATTTACTTAGTTCCATTCCCCCACTTTCTCCCCGTAACCCTGCACTTTCTTCCTTTTCATCTAATTTCCTTTTGAATGCTTCAACTGAACCTGCCTCCACCACACACTCAGGCAGTGCATTCCAGACCTTAACCACTCGCTGGGTGAAAAAGTTTTTCTTCATGTCACTTTTGCTTCTCTTACCAAATACTTTAAATCTGTGCCCTCTCATTCTCGAGCCTTTCATGAGTGGGAACAGTTTCTCTCTATCTACTCTGTCCCGACCCCTCATGATTTTGAAAAACTCTATCAAATCATCTCTCAGCATTCTCTTCTCCAAGGAAAATAGTCCCAACTTCTCCAATCGATCTTCATAACTGAAATTCCTCATCCCTGGAACCATTCTCATAAATCTTTTCTGTACTTTCTCCAATGCCCTCTCTTTTCTAAAGTGCAGTGCCCAGAACTGGACGCAATACTCCAGCTGAGGCCAAGCTAATGTCTTACACAAGTTCAACATAACTTCCTTGCTCTTGTACTCTATGCCCCTATTAATAAAGCCCAGGATATTGTATGTTTTTATTAGCTGCTCTCTCAACCTGTCCTGCCACCTTCAATGAATTATGCACGTACACACCCAGGTCCCTCAGTTCCTGCACCCCCGTTAGAATTGTATCTTTATTTTATATTGTCTCTCGATGTTCTTCCTACCAAAATGAATCACCTCACATTTCTCTGTATTGAACTTCATCGGCCACCTATCTGCCTATTCCAACAACTTGTCTATGTCCTTTTGGAGTTCTACACCATCTTCCTCACAGTTCACAATGCTTCCAAGTTTCGTATTATCCGCAACCTTTGAAGTTGTGCCCTGTACAGCAAGGTCAAGGTCATTAATATATATCAGGAAAAGCAAGGATCCCAAGAGTGACCTCTGGGGAACTTCACTCTGGGGAACAACTGCCTCCAGCCCAAAAAACATCCATTAACCACTATTCTTTGTTTCCGATCACTGAATTAATTCCGTATCTATGTTGCTACCGTCCCTTTTATTCCATGAGCTATAACTTTGCTCACAAGTCTGTTTGAAACAGCATTGCCCTCATCAACCCTCTCTGTTACATCCTGGAAAACCATCAGCAAGTTTGTTAAACATGATTTTTCCTTACAAAATCCACGCTGGCTTTCCTTAATCAACCCGCATTTGTCCATGTTGAACGTTGTGTTTTCAAGATTGACCCAGAGCAGTACAATGTCAACGGTTGCTCCTCATTGAAAGTTGTTGGCAATTAGGGAGTTTTGCTCCACTTGCTCTGCCTGAACAGCATACTTCAGCATGCAATCACACTTCATACTAATTCGAGTGGTGGCGTAGGCCTCAATATATCACTCAGCTGCTTTGGAGGAGCTCCTGCTTGATGTCAAGAGTCAAGGTTGTAAAAGGTAGTTGTCACGTCCTAAAAGCCAACCAATTCATCTGCGGCAGCCCTCAAAAGCATTACAATATGGTGGATTGCCGCAAAATAAAAGTAATCAGAACTCCTTGGGGAGCAGCATCAGAATTGTATTCAACCACAATCTGTAATCACATGGCCCAGCATATCCCTCACTCTACCATTACTATTAAGCCAGGGGATCAACTCTGGTTCAATGAGGAGCGTAGAAAAACATTCCAGGAGTAGCACTAGGAATACCTGAAAGTGAGGTGCCAACCTGCTGAAGCTACAACACAAGATTACATGCATGCAAGACAAAGGAAGCAGCATACTGTAGACAGATAGTAAGCAATCCCACAACCAATGGATTAGATCAAAGCTTTGCAGTCCTGCCACATCCAGTAGTGATCGGTGGTAGGCAGTTAAACCACCCGGAGGAAAGAGCTCCACAAACATCCCCATTCTCAATGATGGGGCAGCCCAGCATGTCAGCGCAAAATACAAGGCTGAAGCATTTGCAACCATCATCAGCCAGAAATGCTCGAGTGGATAATCCATCTAGCCCCTTCCTGAGGTTCCCAGTATCATAGATGCCAGTCTTCAGCCAATTTGATTCACTCCACGTGGTATCAAGAAAACAGCTGAAGGCACTGGGTACAGCAAGGGCTATGGGCTCTGACAACATCCTGGCTGTAGTACTGAAGACTTGTGCTTCAGAATTAGCCATGCCCCTAGCCAAGTCGTTCCAGTACAGCTACAACTCTGGCATCTACCAGACAATGTGGACAATTGCCCAGGCACGTCCCGTCAAGAAAAAGCAGGAAAACTCCAAGCCAGCCAATTATCGCCACAGTCAACTCTCGATCAGTAGCAAAGTGATGAAAGGGGTCATTGAGAGTGCTATTAAGCAACACTTACACAGCAATAACCTCGTCACCGACATTCAGTTTGGGTTCTACCAGGGCACTCAGGTCCAGACCTCATTTCAGCCTTGGGTTAAAGATGGACAAAAGAGCTGAATTCCAGAAGTGAAGTGCGAGTGACTGCCCTTGATATCAAGGTAGCAATTAACATAATGTGGCATCAGGGAGACCTAGCAAAAGTGAAGTCAATGGTAATCGGCGAGGGCAGGGGAGTGGGGGGGGGGGGGGGGGGGGTGTCGGCGGGCAGAACTCTCCACTGGTTGGAGTCATACCAAGGATAAAGGATGAGGGTTGTGGTTGTTGGAAATCAATCATCTCAGCCCCAGAACATCACTGCTGGAGTTTCTCAGAGGAGTGTCTGCAGCCCAACCATCATCATCTGCTTCATCAATGACCTTCTTTCCACATAAGGTCAGAAGTAGGGATGTTTCCTGATCTTTGTAGTGTTCAGTACCGTTCGCAATTCCTCAGATACTGAAGCAGTCCGTGCCCACGTGCAACGAGGCCTCGACAACATCCAGGCATGGGTTGATAAGCCGTAAGTGACATTCAGGCCATACAAGTGCCAGGCAATGACCATCTCCAACGAGAGAGAATGTAACCATCTCCCCTCGACATTAAATGGCATTACCATTGCTGAATTCCTCCCACCATCAACATCCTTAACTGGACCAGCCATATAAATACTGTGGCTACAACAGCAGGTCAGAGGCTAGGCATTCTGAGGCAGGTAACACCCCTCCCGACTCCTCCAAAGTCTGTCCATCTACAATGTGCAAGTTAGGAGTGTGATGAAATACTCTCTGGATGAGTGTGGCTCGCAACACTGAAGAAGCTCGAAACCATCCAAGACAAACGCAGCCCGCATGACTGGCACCCATCCACTAGCTTAAACATTCAATCCCTCCACCACCGGCACATAGTGGCAGCAGTATGTACCATATACAAGATATACTGCTGCAACTCGTCAAGCCTCCTTTGACAGCACCTTCCAAAGGGCAGCAGGTGCATGGGGCCAACACCACCTGCAAGTTCCCCTCCAAGACACATCCTGATTGGAATTGTATCACCATTCCTTCACTGTCACTGTATCAAAATCCTGGAACTCCCTCCCCAATAGCATTGTGGGTGCCCCTACACTACATGGACCTGCAGCAGTTCAAGGTGGCAGCTCACCACCACCATTTTCTCAAGAGCAATTAGGATGGGGAATAAATGCTGGCCTTGCCAGCGATGCTCACATCCACTAAATGAATAAAAAAAGATTATATTTCCATGGTTACTAATCGTCTGTACACTTATGTATCAGATCAAACAACAGCACCCTGCATTTATATAGCACTATTAATGTAATAAAATGTCCCAAGACACTTCACAGGAATGTAATCAGATAAAGATTTAACTGAGCCAAACAGGGCATAATGACAGGCGCCTCGAAGCTTAGTCAAAGTGGTCATTGTTAAGCTGAGTCAGGTGGAGGGGCTGAGAGGTAGAGGGAAGAAATTCCAGAGCTTACCCACAGCTGCAGCATGGCACCATGTATAGCTGTGAAGGCCACAATTGCTTTAACCATGTACTTCCAGGAGACAGCAGGCATCATCAAATCAGCAAGTGATAGATGCCTTGCCTGGAGTCTGAAGCTGCTTGCTGCCTGCTTTGTCCTGCTTAGAGCCTGAACCGCAGTACTGCAATTATTAGGAAACCATGAATACGGCTGAAGGCACTGGATACCGCAAAGGCTATGGGTCCTGACAACATTCCGGCTGTAGATGTGTGCTACAGAACTAGCTGTGCCCCGAGCCAAGCTGTTCCTGTTCAACTAAAAAGTTGTCATCTACCCAACAATGTGGAAAATTGCCAGGTATATCCTGTCTACAAAAAGCAGGACAAATTCAATCTGGCCAATTATTGCGCCAGTCAACTCTCGATCATCAAAGAGATGGAAAGGGTCGTCGACAGTGCTATCAAAGCACCACTTAAAAAGCAACAACTTGCTCATTGAAGCTCAGTTTGGGTTCTGCCAGGGCCATTCAGCATCTGACCTCATTACAGCCTTGGTCCAAACATGGACAAAAGAGCTGAATCCAAGAGGTTAGGTGAGAGTGATTGCGCTTGGTATCAAGGCAGTATTTGACCGAGTATGGCATCAAGGAGCCCAAGCCAAAATGAAGTCAATGAGAATCAAGGGGAAAACTCTCCACTGGTTGGAGTCATATCTAGGACAAAGAAAGAAGATTGTTGTTGCTGGAGGTTAATCATCTGAGCCCCAGGAAATTGCTGCAGGAGTTCCTCAGCGTAGTGTCCTAGGTCCAACCATCTTCAGCTGCTTCATCAATGACCTTCCCTCCATCATAAGGTCAAAAGTGGGGATGTTTGCTGATAATTGTACGATGTCCAGTACCATTCGCAACTCCTCAGATACTGAAGCAGTCTGTGTCCATATGCAGCAAGACCTAGACATTATTCAGGCTTAGGCTGATAATAGCAAGTTACATTCATGCCACAAACGTACCAGGCAATGATGATGATGATCTCCAATAAAAGTGAATCTAACCATCTCCCCTTGACATTCAGTGCATGACCATCATTAAATCCCCGATTATCAACAACCTGGAGGTTACCATTGACCAGAAACTGAACTGGACCAGCCATATAAGTACTGTGGCCAGAACAGCAGGTCAGACGCTAGGAATCCTGCAGCAAGTAACCCACCCCCTGACTCCCCAAAGCCTGTCCACCATCTACAAGGCACAAGTCAGGAATGTAATGGAATACTCTCCACTTGCCTGGATGGGTGCAGCTCTAACAACACTCAGAAAGCTCACCACCATCTAGAGCAAAACAGCCTGCTTGATCACCACCCCATCCACCACCGTCAACATTCACTCCCTCCACCACTGACACGCAGTGGCTGCAGTCTGTATCATATACAAGATGTACTGCAGAAATTCACCAAGCCTCTTTTGACAACACCTTCCAAACCCATGACCTCTACCAACTAGAAGGACAAGGGCAGCAGATGCATGGGAACACCACTACCTGCACGTTCCCCTCCCAGCCACACACGCCATCCTGACTTGGAACTATATCACCGTTCCTTCGCTGTTGTTGGATCAAAATCCTGCAACTCCCTTCCTAACAGCATTGTGGATTTACCTACAGCAGATGGAATGCAACGGTTCAAGAAGACAGCTCATCACACCACCTTCTCAAGGGCAATTCGGAATGGGCAACAAATGCTGGCCTTGCCAGCAACTCCCAAATACCATGAAATTAATAAAAATAATCCACAATCGAGTCGTGTAGCACTACAAATTGTAAGCACAGTGGCGCAATGGTTAGCACTGCAACCTCACAGCTCCAGCGACCCGGGTTCAATTCTGGGTACTGCCTGTGTGGAGTTTGCAAGTTCTCCCCGTGTCTGCATGGGTTTCCTCCGGGTGCTCCGGTTTCCTCCCACATGCCAAAAGACTTGCAGGTTGATAGGTTAATTGGCCATTATAAGTTGCCCCTAGTATAGGTAGGTGGTAGGGAACATGGGATTACTGTAGGGTTAGTACAAATGGGTGGTTGTTGGTCGGCACAGACTTGGTGGGCCGAAGGGCCTGTTTCAGTGCTGTATCGCTAAACTAAACTAAACTAAACTCACCAATTGTACTATTAGCAACCACAGATTACTATTCAGGTTAGCATGCAACTACAATGAACCATTATGAAACTTACAAAATACTGATTAAATTAAACTACAATTTATGCATAAAGATTGATTTCTAGCAATGCTGCTACAAATTACTTTTGAGGATAATGATTCAAGCAGCAATCTACAACATTACAAATTAATATTGAGGTTATCTACAAAGCAAAGCATAACCAAAGGCACCAAGAAATAAGCAGCAACCATCATTGGAGACCAGCACAACCACAGCAACTTGAGACCTCAGGCTCCACATGCTTCAGGCAGCAAGTAGCTTCATGCTTCACAGGCTGCAGGCTCCAGGCAAGACAAACGGCAAAGCATCTCCGGGCTCCAGGCACAAGCAAAGGCAGCTTCGGACTCCAGGCACAGTCACAGGCAGCTTCGGACTCCAGGCACAGTCACAGGCAGCTTCGGACTTCAGGCACAGTCACAGGCAGCTTCGGACTCCAGGCACAGGCAAAAGCAGCTTCGGACTCCAGGCACAGGCAAAAGCAGCTTCGGACTCCAGGCACAGGCAAAAGCAGCTTCGGACTCCAGGCACAGGCAAAAGCAGCTTCGGACTCCAGGCACAGGCAAAAGCAGCTTCGGACTCCAGGCACAGGCAAAAGCAGCTTCGGACTCCAGGCACAGGCAAAAGCAGCTTCGGACTCCAGGCACAGGCAAAAGCAGCTTCGGACTCCAGGCACAGGCAAAAGCAGCTTCGGACTCCAGGCACAGGCAAAAGCAGCTTCGGACTCCAGGCACAGGCAAAAGCAGCTTCGGACTCCAGGCACAGGCAAAGCAGCTTCGGACTCCAGGCACAGGCAATGCAGCTTCGGACTCCAGGCACAGGCAATGCAGCTTCGGACTCCAGGCACAGGCAATGCAGCTTCGGACTCCAGGCACAAGCAAAAGCAGCTTCAGACGCCAGGCACAGGCAAAGCAGCTTCGGACTCCAGGCACAGGCAAGGCAGCTTCAGACTCCAGGCACAGGCAAGGCAGCTTCAGACTCTAGGCACAGGCAAGGCAGCTTCAGACTCTAGGCACAGGCACAGGCAAGGCAGCTCTGGACCCCAGGCGCAGGCACGGCAGCTTCAGACTCCAGGCACAGGCAAAGGCAGCTTCGGACTCCAGGCACAGGCACAGGCAAGGCAGCTTCAGACACCTGGCAAAGGCACTGGCAAGGCAGCTTCAGACTCCAGGCACAGGTGCAGGCACGGCAGCTTCAGACTCCAGGCACAGGCAAAGGCAGCTTTGGACACCAGGCACAGGCACAGGCAAAGCAGCTTCAGACTCCAGGCAAAGGCACAGGCAAGGCAGCTTCAGACTCCAGGCACGGGCACAAGCAGCTTCGGACTCCAGGCACAGGCAAAAGCAGCTTCAGACCCCAGGCACAGGCAAAAGCAGCTTCAGACCCCAGGCACAGGCAAAAGCAGCTTCAGACTCCAGGCACAGGCAAAAGCAGCTTCAGACTCCAGGCACAGGCAAAAGCAGCTTCAGACCGCAAACACAGGCAAAAGCAGCTTCAGACTGCAAACACAGGCAAGGCAGCTTCAGATTCCAGGCACAGGCAAGGCAGCTTCAGACTCCAGGCACAGGCAAGGCAGCTTCAGACTCCAGGCACAGGCAAGGCAGCTTCAGACTCCAGGCACAGGCACAGGCAAGGCAGCTTCAGACTCCAGGCACAGGCACTGGCAAGGCAGCTTCAGACTCCAGGCACAGGCAAAAGCAGCTTCAGACTGCAAGCACAGGCACAGGCAAGGCAGCTTCAGACGCCAGGCACAGGCAAGGCAGTTTCAGACGCCAGGCACAGGCACAGGCAAGGCAGCTTCAGGCGCCAGGCACAGGCACAGGCAAGGCAGTTTCAGAATCCAGGCACAGGCAAGGCAGCTTCAAACTCCAGGCACAGGCAAAGCAGCTTCAGACTCCAGGCACAGGCAAAGCAGCTTCAGACTCCAGGCACAGGCAATACAGCTTCAGACTCCAGGCACAGGCAATACAGCTTCAGACTCCAGGCACAGGCAAAGCAGCTTCAGACTCCAGGCACAGGCAAAGCAGCTTCAGACTCCAGGCACAGGCAAAGCAGCTTCAAGCTACAAGCTCCAGGGTCAGGAAAGGCAGCTTCAGACTCCAGGCACAGGCAAGGCAGCTTCAGGCTCCAGGCAAAGAACAATACAGCACAGGAACAGGCCATTCGGCCCTCCAAGCCTGCGCCGATCTTGATGCCTGCCTAAACTAAAACCTTCTGCACTTCTGGGGATCGTATCCCTCTATTCCCATCCTATTCATGTATTTGTCAAGATGCCTCTTAAACGTCATTATCGTACTGCTTCCACCACCTCCCCCGGCAGCAAGTTCCAGGCACTCACCACCCTCTGTGTAAAGAACTTGCCTCGCACATCCCCTCTAAACTTTGCCCCTCGCACCTTAAACCTATGTCACCTAGCAACTGACTCTTCCACTCTGGGTAAGAGCTTCTGACTATCCATTCTGTCCATGCCGCTCATAACTTTGTAAACCTCTATCATGTCACCCCTCCACCTCCGTCGTTCCAGTGAAAACAATCTGAGTTTATCCAACCTCTCCTCATAGCTAATGCCCTCCAGACCAGGCAACATCCTGGTAAACCTCTTCTGTACCCTTTCCAAAGCCTCCACGTCCTTCTGGTAGTGTGGCGACCAGAATTGCACGCAATATTCTAAGTGTGGCCTAACTAAAGTTCTGTACAGCTGCAACATGACTTGCCAATTTTTATACTCTATGCCCCGACCGATGAAGGCAAGCATGCCGTATGCCTTCTTGACTACCTTATCCACCTGCGTTGCCACTTTCAGTGACCTGTGGACCTGTACGCCCAGATCACTCTGCCTGTCAATACTCCGAAGGGTTCTGCCATTTACTGTATACCTCCCACCTGCATTAGACCTTCCAAAATGCATTACCTCACATTTGTCCGGATTAAACTCCATCTGCCATTTCTCTGCCCAAGTCTCCAACCGATCGATAACCTGCTGTATCCTCTGACAATCCTCATCACTTTCCGCAACTCCACCAACCTTTGTGTCGTCCACAAACTGACAGATCAGACCAGCTACATTTTCCTCCAAATCATTTATATATACTACAAAGAGCAAAGATCCCAGCACTGATCCCTGCGGAACACCACTAGTCACATCCCTCCATTCAGAAAAGCACCCTTCCACTGCTACCCTCTGTCTTCTATGACTGAGCCAGTTCTGTATCCATCTTGCCAGCTCACCTCTGATCCCGTGTGACTTCACCTTTTGCACCAGTCTGCCATGCGGGACCTTGTCAAAGGCTTTACTGAAGTCCATATAGATAACATCTACTGCCCTTCCTTCATCAATCATCTTTGTCACTTCCTCAAAAAACTCAATCAAATTAGTGAGACACGACCTCCCCTTCACAAAACCATGCTGTCTCTCGCTAATAAGTTTGTTTGTTTCCAAATGGGAGTAAATCCTGTCCCGAAGAATCCTCTCTAATAATTTCCCTACCACTGACGTAAGGCTCACCGGCCTATAATTTCCTGGATTATCCTTGCTACCCTTCTTAAACAAAGGAACAACATTGGCTATTCTCCAGTCCTCTGGGACCTCACCTGTAGCCAATGAGGATGCAAAGATTTCTGTCAAGGCCCCAGCAATTTCTTCCCTTGCCTCCCTTAGTATTCTGGGGTAGATCCCATCAGGCCCTGGGGACATATCTACCTCAGTGCTTTGCAAGACATCCAACACCTCCTCCTTTTTGATAATGAGATGACTGAGACTATCTACACTCCCTTCCCGAGGCTCATCATTCACCAAGTCCTTCTCTTTGGTGAATACTGATGCAAAGAACGCCCATTTCCTCTGGCTCCACACATAGATTCCCATCTCTGTCCTTGAGTGGGCCAACCCTTTTCCCTAGTTACCCTCTTGCTCTTTATATATGTATAAAAAGCCTTGGGATTATCCTCAATCCTGTTTGCCAATGACTTTTCATGACCCCTTTTAGTCCTCCTGACTCCTTGCTTAAGTTCCTTCCGACTGTCTTTATATTCCTCAAGGGATTCGTCTGTTCCTCGCCTTCCAGCCCTTATGAATGCTTCCTTTTTCTTTTTGACTCTGCTCACAATATCCCGCGTTATCTATGGTTCCCGAAACTTGCCAAACTTATCCTTCTTCCTCACAGGAGCAGGCTGGTCCTGGATTCTAATCAACTGACATTTGAAAGACTCCCACATGTCAGATGTTGATTTACCCTCAAACAGCCGCCCCCAATCTAAATTCTTTAGTTCCTGCCTAATATTGTTATAATTAGCCTTCCCCCAATTTAGCACCTTCACCCGAGGACTACTCTTATCCTTATCCACAAGTACCTTAAAACTTATGGAATTATGGTCACTGTTCCCGAAATGCTCCCCTACTGAAACTTCGAGCACCTGGCCGGGCTCATTCCCCAATACCAGGTCCAGTACAGCCCCATCCCTAGTTGGACTATCTACATATTGTTTCAAAAAGCCCTCCTGGATGCTCCTTACAAATTCTGCCCCATCCAAGCCCCTAGCACTAAGCGAGTCCCAGTCAATAGAGGGGAAGTTAAAATCACCCACCACTATAACCCTGTTACATTTACTTCTTTCCAAAATCTGTCTACAGATCTGCTCCTCTACCTCCCGCTGGCTGTTGGGAGGCCTGTAGAAAACCCCCAACATCGTGACTGCACCCTTCCTATTCCGGAGCTCCACCCATATTGCCTTGCTGCATGACCTCTCCAAGGTGTCCTCCCGCAGTACAGCTCTGATATTCTCCTTAACAAGTAATGCAACTCCCCCACCCCTTTTACATCCCTCTCTATCCCGCCTGAAGCTTCTAAATCCTGGAACATTTAGCTGCCAATCCTGTCCTTCCCTCAACCAAGTCTCTGTAATAGCAACAACATCATAGTTCCAAGTACTAATCCAAGCTATAAGTTCATCTGCCTTACCTGTTATACTTCTCGCATTGAAACAAATGCACTTCAGACCACCAGTCCCGCTGTTCTCCGCAACATCTCCCTGCCTGCTCTTCCTCTTAGTCCTATTGGCCTTATTTACCAGTTCCCCCTCATTTATTTCACTTGCTGTCCTACTGCTCTGGTTCCCATCCTCCTGCCACACTAGTTTAACCCTCCCGAGTGACGCTAGCAAACCTCGCAGCCAGGATATTTGTGCCCCTCCAGTTTAGATGCAACCATTCCTTCTTGTACAGGTCCCATCTGTCCCTGAAGAGATCCCAATGGTCCAGATATCTGAAACCCTCCCTTCTACACCAGCTGTTCAGCCACGTGTTTAGCTGCACTATCTTCTTATTTCTAGCCTCACTGGCACGTGGCACAGGGAGTAATCCCGAGATTACAACCCTAGAGGTCCTGTCTTTTAACTTTCTACCTAACTCCCTAAACTCCCCCTGCAGGACCTCGTCACTCTTCCTGCCTATGTCATTGGTACCGATGTGTACCACAACGTCTGGTTGTTCACCCTCCCCCTTCAGAATGCCCCCTGTCCGTTCAGAGACATCCTTGACCCTGGCACCAAGGAGGCAACATACCATCCTGGAGTCTCTTTCACGTCCACAGAAGCGCCTATCTGTGCCCCTCATTATAGAGTCCCCTATAACTATTGCTCTTCTGCGCTTTGTCCCTCCCTGCTGAACAGTGCCAGCCATGGTGCCACTGCTCTGGCTGCTGCTGCTGTTTTCCCCTGATAGGCCATCCCCCCCCAACAGTATCCAAAACGGTATACTTGTTAGAGAGGGGGATAGCCACAGGGGATTCCTGCACTGACTGCCTGCCCCTTCTAGAGGTCACCCATCTATCTGCCTGCACCTTGGATGTAACCACTTCTCTAAAACTCCTGTCTATGACGCTGCTGCCACCTGCATGCTCCTAAGTGCATCCAGTTGCCGCTCCACCCGATCCACACGGTCTGTGAGCAGCAGCAACTGGGTACACTTCCTGCAGATGTAGCCGTCCGGAACGCTGGAAGCATCACGGACCTCCCACATTACGGACCTCCCACATGGGCGGCACAGTGGCACAGTGGTTAGCACCGCAGCCTCACAGCTCCAGCGACCCGGGTTCAA
This sequence comes from Heterodontus francisci, assembly GCF_036365525.1. Taxonomy (NCBI): domain Eukaryota; kingdom Metazoa; phylum Chordata; class Chondrichthyes; order Heterodontiformes; family Heterodontidae; genus Heterodontus; species Heterodontus francisci. The sequence continues at coordinate 162,717,044 of NC_090375.1, read as the reverse complement.
TTCTGGGTACTGCCTGTGTGGAGTTTGCAAGTTCTCCCTGTGTCTGCGTGGGTTTCCTCCGGGTGCTCCGGTTTCCTCCCACAGCCAAAAGACTTGCAGGTTGATAGGTAAATTGGCCATTATAAATTTCCCCTTGTATAGGTAGGTGGTCGGGGAATATAAAGACAGGTGAGGATGTATAGGGACAGGTGAGGATGTGGTAGGAATAGGGGATTAGTGTAGGATTAGTATAAATGGGTGGTTAATAGTCGGCACAGACTCGGTGGGCTGAAGGGCCTGTTTCAGTGCTGTATCTCTAAATCTAAAATAAATTAAAAATTCTCACAGGTGAAGCACTTCACCCCTCTAACTGACATTTCTAGCATTAATTAATAAATTAATTTAAGATAAATAAATACTTATTAAATCCTTACTAAATTGTTATAACTATATGGTCCCTCATGCTAGATTCCTACTATAAATATTAAATGCTAACTAAATACAGTAATCTCCTCCCTCTGGTTTAGTTACTCTATTTATTAATTAGTTAATTAGGGTTTTAATCAATTTGTATCAATGTTTTGTTTTCAAATTCAGTAAAAAAAATTCCCCACCAGCCAATCAGGTCACAGCTTTCCTGTGAAGTCACTTTCAGTTTTTTTTTTTAAACCAGAGGTCAGTGTTTTATACTTACCGGTCCAGAACTCTGCCCTCAGAGTCTTCTTCCAGTCAGCTGTGCTCTTTGGAAGCTCTCAGCTCCCCTCACTCTGAGGACAGGTCGGAAATGAAAGGAGCTCCTCGCTCCCTCCTGACCGAACTTCCTCACTTACCAAACTTCCACTGTAGCACTCTACTGCAACCCAAGTCAGCACTCCAGTGCAAGGCAGCTTCAGGCTCCAGGCTCAGGCAAGGCAGCTTCAGGCTCCAGGCTCAGGCACAGGCAAGGCAGCTTCAGGCTCCAGGCTCAGGCAGCTTCAGGCTCCAGGCTCAGGCAGCTTCAGGCTCCAGGCTCAGGCAAGGCAGCTTCAGGCTCCAGGCTCCAGGCTCAGGCAAGGCAGCTTCAGGCTCAGGCACAGGCAAGGCAGCTTCAGGCTCCAGCCTCCAGGCTCAGGCAAGGCAGCTTCAGGCTCGGCAAAGCAACATGCTTCAGCAGTTTCCCCACTCCCAGTTTCCTCTGCAGTTGACACTCCGAGTCTAGGCACACGCACAGAGGGACTGATAAGGATCCCGAGATCATGAGTGAGGCTTAATTTTATTTAGAAATCATGTCTCTTACGATCAATTCGTGAGTGCTGGTATGTATGATACACACAAATCTTAACTCCTTCACCCAAGAACCATTTAAACAACTAATCAGGGTACTGCATTTCAGTTGCCGGGAATTTTGCGCATGGAGTGTTACATTTGTTAAATATAAATGTACTTTATAAAATATGCTTCAATTTTTCATGTGCACTTTATTCATATATCACTGCACTGTTTCTGGAATGCGATGATTCTGTGTCAATCGTTGACTGTGAACCCTGGTCATTAGTAAGCACAACTGTATCTGCCCAAAATAACTGGATGATTGAAGGCGCTGTAACTGGTAACTTTGAAATTGATGTTATGCAAATACCTAACAGTTATCAAATTTTGGCTGATGTAAGCAACTACCCATTTTGAACATTGACAGTTTAAGTGGTCGGGGTGGTACTGGAAATAAATCATGTTGATAACTGGCTGTCATCTGCTTATACTTAGGCCTGCATTTTAGACTGGTGGTGATTCCTGTGTGGAGGTCGGAAGATCACTATTGTGAGGATGGAAACCCAGAAGAACAAGTTTCCCGAATGTCCTGCAGAATTTAACTGCAAGGCTCCTTTCGTGGGATTCCCATTCACAGGCAGCCTGATTGACAGGCAGAAAGCCTTCACAGCCTACAGCACAAACAGATGTTCTGGGGGAAAATGAGAGATCATCGGGGGGGAATGAGGAGCAGAGTCCGATCACAGGGGTTCCAAATTGATGGTTGGGAGGAAGGGGTGGCGGGGGGCAAGGGACAAGGTCCAGATGGCATGGAGGTCCAAATGGCTAGGTGCAGGGCTGGCAGAGGGGTATGGAGAGGGTCTGATGGTGCTCAGGGGCGTGAGGATCCATTGGGTGGTGCTCCAGCGGGTCCCAATGGTAATTCAGGGGTTGGTTTATAGGTAGCTTGTTTGGCCTGGATGAAGCACTTCTGCTCCTCCTCTCCCACAAGCTTACCTCATGGATTCAGGCCTTCTCGCCTTCTTTAAGCTGCTGAGTTCCCCGAGGCCCAGGAAAATCAGTCGCCTGTACTTAAAAGTAGAACAACTGTTAAATGAAGGTAGGCAGTCTCATTACAATATTTAAATGACCAATTGACTTCCATGAGCAGGTTGGTCACCTGCCTCTCGACATGCCTACGTTAAAACTGTGTCATGCAGACCCCCACCTGCCAAGAATGAGGCATATTAATTTTGTCATATGAACATTGATTTTAAAACTGTTGCTGAAGTGAAGAAAGGACTTGTTAAAAAAAAAAATCACCAGACACTTGGCTGTAAAGACATTAGCATACTAACAGACAGTGCTTGTGGAGACAAAGGGGTTACTTCCCTTATTCAATTTAACCCACAATGGACTTTGAGCACCAAACATTGAAGGTGAGGGAGCTCGCATTCCATGTTGACTGCTAAGATGGCCAAATACACAAACGGACATGGCCAAACCTGCTAGTCACATGACTAACCTGCTTGGCAACCTGGGTTTTCTGAATTGTACAAACAGTTTTGAGAGAGAGACAGAATGTTCCTGGACTGAAAAGATCTCTCCTGTCTGGCACTCCCTCCCTTTCTCACAGAACTCCAAATCCATTGAAGACAATTAAACCTCAAGAGAGGAAGTCTCCTACATCGAACAAGGTTTAAGAAGAATACTGGGACCCAACGAAAAGCAGGACCTACCTATAATCGAGGACTCTACAGCGAGCTCGAAGAACAGTAACCAAAACCATCTTCAGATATTGCCTCAAACTTTTCCACTTTATTTCTTCTGCTCTTTTCTGTCTCTATCTGCGTGTGTGTTTATCGCGTATGCATGCTAGCGTGGGCGCATCATGTATCCATAGCCATTAACCGAATTAGAGTTTAAGTTTAATAAAGTTCAACCTTTTTCTTTAAACCTAAGAAAACCTGTTTGGCTGGTTTATTTGCCTTATAATTGGAAAGCAGTGAGAAAGGATTCACCAAGGGGGTTCTAAAAACACTATGTGTTAAAATTAAACCTTGTTACGGTAAGACCAGGTGAAGGCTGACAGGGAACCTTAGACCCCTTTCTCACCTGGTCGTAACAACTGGAATGAGCGGGTTTCGTTCTTGTTCCCAATTTTTTTGCACATTAACCTCTGACATGACCCCAACAACGATTTTGGGGGGTAAACATTTAGCCTTTACAATCTGTGGCTTTTGCAAATATCCCATCATGGGCCTCTGCTTAGCCTGTATGCATGTGGACTTTTGGACTATCCTAGTGCCATTTGAAATCTCTTTGTAACAGAGTTTTGATTAGTTATGAAGACGACTGCTTATCTTCATTCTGTATTGGCTTTACATACAAAGTATGTACCCACATGCCCACGCTCTTTCTGTCCTTCTTGCTATCCTGATCAGAGGACTCAGGAGGTGAATTTGATAGCAAGTGTTTTTGAGCTCAGATATATCTCACTTCCAAAGTAGAATTTAGAAACACAACTACAACTGGGCAATCAAGGCAAACAAGCACATTAAGTGTTAGCAGAAGTTGTGCCTTCAAGTCACAAAGTTATAAATTGGGATTTTAACCCTCCTGCCCAGCGAGAATGGTAGGCTCCATTCCCGCTTGGCAGCATTTCATCTTTACCAGCTTCAAGTCACCCGAGGGTCTGGCAGCAGCCAGGGACTACCTTAAATGCAAAAGTCATGGAGGTGGAGAGAGGGAGGTTTACGTAGTAGCTTGTTGGGTTGGCAGATAATACTCCTGCTGCTCGTGTGAAGTAGTGCTGTAAATGCACTTACCTCATGGATTTGTTTTGTATTCGTTCATGGGATGTGGGCATCACTGACTAGGCCAGCAATTATTGCCGATCCCTCATTGCCTTTGAGAGGTGGTGATGAGCTGCCTTCTTGAACCACTGCAGTCCTTGGCGGATTCAGCCCTTCTCACCTTTTTTTGCCTGCCACATTTCCTGATGCCGAGCCCACATGAATTAAAAATAGAAACCTTATTAAAATAGAAACATGCAGCCTCTTTAGAAGGTTTCAATGACTGACCCACCTCCTGAGAGCAGATTGATCACCTGCCCTTTGTTCCGCCTCTGTTGAAACCGGAACTGGCCAGTTCAAAGCAGGTTGCATTCACCTCTGAAATTTTAAACATTTTTGTTTCCCACCCAAACCAAACTCATCCATTTTACCCCATTTTATCTCGTCACGTTGTAGATGCTTCAGAGCTTAGGCCTAAATGGTTGAAGCCATGGCCACCAATGGTGGAGTGAAGCAAGTGGGATACACATGAAGATAGAGTTGGAGAAATGCAGAGTTCTCGAAGGCTTTTAGGGCTGGAGGAGGGAATGAAGATAGGGCAGGTTAAGACCATGGAAGGATGTAAACACCAGGATGAGAATTTTAATATCATGGCATTGGTGGATCAGGACCCAATGTATGTCTGTAACCAGGGGTGATGGGTACATGTAATTTGATGAGAGTTATGATACTGGATAAGCTAAAGTTTATAAAGGGTGGAAGATGGGAGGCATGCCAGGGCAGCATTGGAATAATCAAGTCTGGAGGTTAGAAAGGAATGGATGAGATTTTCAGCAGATGAGCTGAGGCAGAGACTGAGATGGGCTGATACGGAGCTGGAAGTAGGCGGTCTTTGAATGGAGAAGATATGGGGTTGAAGCTCTGCTCAGAGTCAAATAGGATGTGAAGGTTATGAACAGTCATATTTGTTAGAGAAACTTCCAAGCCTGTTTGTGAAGAAGACACTGAGACTAGGATGCTTTGGTGGAGATTCTTTATTACTTGTCACAGAGATTACTTCTGTACTCCTAACAACACCCACAGCCAATGTTGGCTGGTTGTTCTTTATAGAGACACACCTGAATACAATTAACTAATTAACACCCAACACCTGTTCATCCTATTATCTTGAACTACAAGGTATATATCATCCATTAACAGAACTTCAGACCCTAACAGATTACCCCTTTTTTCTTTTAATATATATATATATGAAAAAGAAATAAAAAAACAAAATAATGATACATTTTCCTTACGATATTTATCATTAACTTTGTCATGAAGACCCTGCCAAGAATGAGGCATATTAACTTTGCCATATGAACATCAATTTTAAACTGTTGCTGGAGTGAAGAGATGACTTGTTTGAAGAGACCAGCAGTGACTGGAAGAACATTTGCATAGTAAGAGACAGTGCTTGGAGAGACAAAAGAATTGCTCACTGATTCAATTAATAGAGATTGGTCTGGGCAATGGTGATCCACATCTTGTCAGGGTGGGAGACAGCACTACACCACCCCCACCCCCGCCCCGAGAGCTTTGGAATGCAGGAGAGTTTGTTGAAAAAACCTAGTCACATGACTAACTTGCTGGCCAACTTGGAGGTTTGAATTGTGCTCACAGGACAGTTTGAATTCAGACTGCAGAGTGCAACTGAACCTGGAACAGGACAGCCTCTCTCCTGGCTAGCTCTCTCTCGCTTTCTCACAAGCCTCCGGACCCATTGAAGACACAAACCTCAAGAGAGAAAAGACTCCTACATCAAAACAAGTTAATGCATGCACTGGGCCCCAACGAACAGCAAGACTTACCAGCAACCAAAAACTCCACATCAAACTCAAAGGACTGTAAACAGAAACCCAGCTATTGCCTCAAACTTTTCCCCTTTATTTTTTCTACTTTTTCTGTCTCTATCTGCGTGTATGTTTATCGCGTATGCATGCTAATGGTTGTGTCGTATATTCATAGTCATTAACCAGAATAGAGTTAAAGATTAATAAACTTCCACTTTTCTTGTTTAAATATAATAAAGCCTGTCTGACTGATCGCTTTCCAAGTGTAAAGCAGTGAACAAGGATTCACTGAGGGGGAGCTAAAAACACGGTGTTATTAAAATTAAAGCCTGTTACAGTTAGACCTGGCAAAGGCTGAGAGGGAACCCCTAGACCCCTCTCTCACCTGGTCGTAACAACTTTCAACAGCACCAGCCATTAACATGCTGTATATTCCCCTTTTAAAAAAATTGTAGAATGAAAAAGCGATCTTATCATAATAAATTTCCATGTTTTACTAACTTATAACACAAGACGGCCCTCTTCGAGGACATCCAACAATTTTTTCGAACAAGCACCTCTCTTCGTAAAACAATCCAACAGCTGATGACTTGCATCAACCCATTTTGTTTTGGGAATTACTTTTCTTTCCAACATTTCTTCTATACTCTCGAGATCAATCCTCAACCTCTTTTCTGTGCCACTTTTTGTCAAATGGACATATTCCCAGAGAGGATGGTTATCTATGCAGCATTCTATAGGAAAACTTTTCGCCGATTGCCCCTTATATAAGAGTTCCTTTAAAATGCTTGATAAATACATACCCACATCTACCGCTTCTACCAGTGCAAGTGTCTCAGTAGCCGAGATGCTTTTAACTATCTTCTTTATTTTCTTTGATTCGCAGGCTAACAGACAACATTTATCATTTCTTACTACCAAAAATACAGTGAATCCTGCACTTAAATAACCATCGGGAAGATTAGCATCACTAAAAATGACTAATTTCATTTCATCTGGGTCACTCAATGTTGGAAGCTTGAGTGTACAGTTGTCAAAATCCAATCTCTTCAATGTCTTATTTGCTTTCAGCACTTCCCCAACAGTAGCATGTTTCAGTATGATGCTCAATTCCAGTACATCATAGCAAGCATCCGGCCTAGTTTGTGTGCACAACGAGTTCAATTGCCCGATTAACCTCCTTAACTGGTCTACTTCTTCCTTGGATGCAGAGTCTACCTTTTGTGAGGATCTGGCCCGATTTATTGGGATGCTATTAACATTCTCTAGCTAAGACTGTTGATTTAGGGTTACCCCAACTTAGCCTGTCTCATATTCAACCCGATATATTTAAACGTTCCGGAAGCCCGACTTCCAATGTTAAATTCCTGCAGAACTTTATCTACCACAAATTTCTCAAATACCTCAGATCCCCCTCACAGAAAATCGTCCAAATGCATAATGAAAATGCCTGATAGCTTATCTTCATAGTACCAATAAAACATTGCTGGATCCACATTTAGTTGAATGCAATCAGTTTTTTGGAGGATGGATCAAATTGAAAAATACCACACCCTGGATTCACCATTTAGCCCATAAACACACTTGTTTAGCTTCCATAATTTCCCTTCTATATCTCCAGCTTCTTTTGGTGGCTTTGCAAATACTTCCCTTTGAAATTTCTCCCCTTGCAAAAATGCTGCTTTGATGCCAATGGACTCATATTGCCATGAGTGTGTTGCTAAAAGGGCTAGGAAAATCCTCAAATTTGCTTTCCCTGCTGTTGGGGAGTCCACTCAAACTTCTCGGTCACCTAATTGTTTCTCAAATCCCCGAGTTACAAGTCTGGCCTTCGCTTTAGGCGTACCATCGGGAAGTACTTTCTCTGTACAGATCCCTCTATGGGAGAATGCTGGTTGTCCTCTATCTGACACCACCATGTATATGCCAAACTCTCTAAAACTGTCAAGCTCTTTTTGCTTGGCATCCTTTATCAATTTACCATCTAACTTGTTAGTAGCCATTAGAGCTTCTCTATCGTAAGGGCTCCTACTTCTTGTGGCGCTCCTCACCTGCTCTCTGGTCCTTGCTCTTGTGAAACCACGTCCCCTACTAGATTTCCTATCCCTTTCTGGACTACTACTACCCTACCTCCTACAACCAGACTTCTTTTCACAAGTTCATGACCTTTTCCTTGGACTATGATCATCTTCAGGCCCACTGTCTGAACTCACGCTACGTTTTCTGGTCTTCCACATTTCATTTCCTTCTGCCAATCTATAGGTCTGATATCCTGTCCCTTGTCTTGCACATTCAGCCAATCTTTGTATTTCCCTGTGGCCTTTCCTGCCCTTTCTATAATAGTGGCTTCCCTCCATTCACTAGTCCCTTCTGGCATAGACGTCACTCTAGTCCCAACTTTCGGTAGTTGACCTTTGGGATAAATGGCCTTGTCTGGATCCTCACTATCACTTGGTCCATTCTCAGTCAGCCCATTATCTGCCACAATCTGTTGCTTGCAAAGGTCTGATGTATGTGCATGCAAAGTACATGGTGCATCATCAGTGTCCATCATTTGTTCAGATTCTGTCAATGTATAATCAGTGCAATAAGCTTCGAGGAATGTACTCCAACAGTTTGTTTGCCATGTTGCAAAATCGCCGTTTTGCCATCAGTGCCTATAATTTTTTCCGAGCCTCTCCATTCTTTCTGCCCTTCTCTTTTATAATACACCATATTCCCAGTATCAAAATTCTCTTCTGATGGCCTGATCAAAGCTCTCCTGATTTTTTCTGAAACCTCCGCCTTATTAAATATTCTTCTCCCTGCATTCATGGTATTCAAATATTCCGCAAAAATTGATCTAATTGTAGTTCCCTCTAAAGCCGGGAGATGATCCCACATTATCCCGAAGGTACTTTTGGATTCCTGCCATAAACTAACTGATAGGGGCTATAGCCCCCAACCATTTGAAGCATGTTTTTCGCATATACTGCCCATACCAGAGCAGTAGTTAATTTACAATTTGGCTGGTCGGCTAAAATTTTTCCAAGAATTTCGTCAATCACGGCATGGATTCTCTCACAAATCCCATTACTAAAAGGACTTCCTGCTGCCGTGTGCATTGCTACAATATTCATATTTTCACACATTCTCCTGAACTCATCATACGGAAATTCTCCTCCACTCAGTTAGAAACCTAGCTGGTGCTCCCAGCCCCATTCCTGTTCACCTTTCCATTATCTTGTCCACTATAACTTTTTTGTCTTTACCATAAATTACCGTCAACAGACTGAAGCTATTTGCTATGTCTATAAAGTGTAGAAAAAAAAATGTTTGTGTCTTTATCCCATACCTTCAAGTTTCATTAAAGTCCCTTGCTAAATCGATGCCCCCTGGTTATTGATACCTCCGCGAAGGGAAAACGTTTCTTCCTATCTACCCTATCTATGCCCTCAATTTTTTATACCTCAATCAGGTCCCCCCTCAGCCTTCTCTGCTCTAAGGAAAACAACCCTAGCCTATCCAGTCTCTCGTCATAGCTAAAATGCTCCAGCCCAAACAACATCCTGGTGAATCTCCTCTGCACCCTGTCCAGTGCAATCACATACTTCCAATAGTGTGGTGACCAGAACTGTACACAGTACTCCAGCTGTGGTCAAACTATTGTTTTATACAGCTCTATCATAACCCCCCTGCTCTTACATTCTATGCCTCGACTAATAAAGGCAAGTATCCCATATGCCTTCCTAACCACCTTATCTACCTGTGCTGCTGCCTTCAGTGATCTATGGACAAGTACACCAAGGTCCCTCTGACCCTCTGTACTTCCTAGGGTTCTACCATCCCTTGTATATTCCCTTGCCTTGTTAGTCCTCCCAAAATGTATCACCTCAAACTTCTCAGGATTAAATTCCATCTGCCACTGCTCTGCCCAACTTACCAGCCCATCTATATCATCCTGTAGTGAGGAGGCTTTCCTCCTCACTATTTACCACCAATTCTCGTGTCATCTGCGAACTCACTGATCATACCTCCTAACCAGTGATTTATAAAGTTCTAACTTGATGTCTTTGCTTTTATATCCTATGCCTCTATTTATAAATCCAAGCAACCCAAGTGCTTTTTAATTATATCAATTTGTCCTGCAACCTTGAAGGATTTGTGTATATGGACACCAAGGTCTCTCTGCTCATCTACACTTTTCAAAATTGTGCCATTTATGGTATATTGTCTTTCTATATTAGTCTTCACAAGGTGCAGAACTTCACATTTCTCCATCTGCCATCCTTCTGCCTATTTCACCATGCTCTTTATGTCACCCTGAAGTCTACAACTCTCCTCATCACTATCGACTACATTGCCAAGTTTCATATCACCTGTGAACTTTATAATGCTGCACCCTATTCCAGTTCATTTTAATGGACTCATAATTGACCCTTGGCAACACCAGTGCAAACCACTGCCCAGTCTGAAAAACATCCACCACCACCACCACTCTCTGCTTCCTGTCACTAGCCAATTTCATACCCATACTGCCACTTTCCACTTAATTTCATGGTCTTCCATATTCTTAACAAGCTTCCTATGTGACACTTTGTCAAATGCCTTCCAAAGTCCACACCAACATCTACTGCTCTACCTTGAATCAACCTTGTCAGTCCATACATTCATCAAAGTATTCAATCAAGTTAGTCAGACAATTTAACAAATCCATGCTGGTTCTCCTTGATTAACCCATGCCTTTTCAAATGAAAGTTTATTTTGCTCCTGATAATGGTTTCCAACACTTCCCCACCATTGATGTTAGGCTGACTGGCCTGTAGATTTTTTGGTCTATCCCTCTGCCTCTTCTTAAACAGCAACCCTCCTGTTCACCGGCACTACTCCTGTATCAAATAAGGATTGAAAGATTGTGTCCAATGCCACTATTTCTACCTTTGCTTCTTTCAGCAACCTCGGATGCATTCCATCTGGGCCAGGAGCTTACCAACTTGCAGCATTGCTAAACCATTTAGTACAAGCCATATGAGGCCATATGGTGGAGCTCAGAAATAAAAAAAAAGGGGTAGTCACACTACTAGGACTGTACTATAGACCCCCAAATAGTGAGAGGAAGGTAGAAGAACAAATATGTAAGCAAACCTGAGTGCAAGAACTATAGGGCAATAATAGCTGGGGATTTCAGCTACCCCAATATCAACTGGAATACAAACAGTGTGAAGGGCACAGAGGGGACAAATTCTTGAACTACATTCAACAGAACTTTTTTTTAGCCAGCATATAACAAGCCCAACGAGAGGGAGCACAATTTTATATTTAGTCTTCAGGAATGAAGCTGGGCAAGTGGATGAAGTATTTTTTTTTTTATTTAGAGATACAGCACTGAAACAGGCCTTTCGGCCCACTGGGTCTGTGCTGACCAACAACCACCCAGTCATATTAATCCTACATTAATCCCATATTTCCTACCACATCCCCACCATTCTCCTACCACCTACCTACACTAGGGGCAATTTACAATGGCCAATTTACCTATCAATCTGCAAGTCTTTGGCGATGGGAGGAAACCGGAGCACCCGGCGGAAACCCACGCGGTCACAGGGAGAACTTGCAAACTCCGCACAGGCAGTACCCAGAATCGAACCCGGGTCGCTGGAGCTGTGAGGCTGCCGTGCTAACCACTACGCTGCCCAAAGTGACCATAATGCAGTTAGTTTTAGCATAATCAGGGAAAAGGGCAAAGATAGAACAGGAGTAAATGCTCTAAATTGGGGGAAGGCAAATTTTAAGAAACTGAGAAGTGACCTGGTGAAAGTAGACAGATTACAGCTACTTAAAGGAAAATCAGTGGCAAACCAGTGGGAGACATTCAAAAGCGAGATTCTACAGGCACAGTGTAGGCATGTCCCACAAAGATAAAGGGTGGTACTGCCAAATCTAGAACCCCCTGGTTATCTAGAAGCTTACAGGGAAAGTTAAAGCAAAAAAAGAAAGGTTATGAGGACCACAAAAATCTAAATATTTAGAAAGCCTAGAGGAGTATAGAAAGTGCAGAGGTGAAGTAAAAACAGAAATTAGAAAAGCAAAGAGAAGGCATGAAAATTTATTGGCAGGTACAATCAAGGAAAACCCGAAGATATTTTATCAGTACATTAAGAGCAAGAGGATAACTAAGGAAAGGGTAGGGCCTATCAGAGATGTACAAGGGAACCTATGTGTGGATGCAGAAGATCTAGGCAGGGTTCTTAATGAATTTTTCACCTCTGTCTTCACAAAGGAGAGGGTTGACATTGTAGTTTAAAGAGGAGTGTGAAATATTAGATACGATAAGCATAATGAGAGGCGCAGTACTAGAGGATCTGACCTCCTTGAAGGTGGATAAATCGCCAGGGCCGGACGCAGTGCATCCCAGGTTGTTAAAGGAAGCCAGGGAGGAAACAGCGGATGCGTTGAGCATCATCTTCAAATCCTCATTAGATAAAGGAGAGGTACCAGACGATTGGAGGTCTGCGAACGTTGTACCATTGTTTAAAAAGGGTGCGAGGGATAGGCCAAATAATTATAGGCCAGTCAGTCTGATCTCGGTGGTGGGTAAATTGTTAGAATCTATTCTGAGGGATAGGATAAACTGCCACTTAGAAAGGCACGGAATAATCAGGGATGGTCAGCATGAATTTGTTAAGGGAATGTCATGTCTTACTGACTTAATTGAGATTTTTTGAGGAAGTAACAAAAAGGATCCATGAGGGCAGTGCAATGGATGTGGTCTACATGGACTTTAGTAAGGCATTTGACAAGGTCCCACTTGGCAGACTGGTCAGTAAAATGAAAGCCAATGGGATATAGGGAATGTGGCAGGTTGGATCCAGAATTGGCTCAGGGTCAGGATGTTTTTGTGAATGGAAAGCTGTTTCCAGTGGCGTTCCACAGGGCTCAGTGTTGGGTACCTTGCTGTTTGTGGTCTATATTAATGATTTGGACTTCAATGTGGGAGCCACGCTTGGGAACTTTGCTTTTGACACAAAAATTAGTCGTGTAGTTGATAGTGAAGAGTAGACTCCAGAATGATATCAATGGTTTGGTTGAGTGGGAGGAAAAATGGCAAATGGAATGCAATCCAGAAAAGTGTGAGGTAATGCATTTGGGGAGGGCAAATAAAGCAAGGGAATACACAATAGACAGGAGGATATTGGGAAGGGTAGAAGAAGTGAGACCTTGTAGTGCATGTCCACAGGTCCCTGAAGGTGGCAGGACAGGTAGATAACGTGAACAAGGCATATGGAATGTTTTCCTTTATTGGCCGAGGTATAGAATTCAAAAGCAGGGATGTAATGCTGCAACTGTTTTTTAAGCTGTGTCGTACTTTTTTCTTTGGTGCTAGGGTACTCTAAGAGATTGTAGAGGTATTGTGTTGCATTGATTGATGAAACGGTACCTTGTGCATGAGCATGAAGCTATCACGTGGAGATCGCATGTCTACCCAGGGTGATACGGTAATGCTGTTGTGCTTTGACACTACTGCTCAGACATAGGCATGTCAAGTCTTACTTATACTGAATAAAATATAACCACTGTCGCCAAGAAGAATATCACTTCGAATCATTTCAGCACTTAAGAATGAAGGAATTAAAAGGGTTAATTGCCTAACACCCCTCGAGCTCCAAAGAACTCTCCAGCAGAGGCTGTAGACTCCACTTCCTGCATTTGAATGACCGTGAAGCCAGAAGTTAACCACGACAAAGTCACATGTACATAGTGGGGAAGTCCCACCCTTCCCGTGAAGCCCAATCAAAAAGACATGGAAAATCTAGGCCTTAGTTTTTATTTCTGCAGGAGTTCTCCTACCCAGAATTCTGTGCTAAGTCATTACTATTAAGAACAGCTTCGTGATTCGTCAAGTAATTTTATTTTATTTTTTTAGAGATACAGCACTGAAACAGGCCCTTCAGCCCACCGAGTCTGTGCTGACCATCCACCACCCATTTATACTAATCCTATACTAATTCCATATTCCTACCACATCCCCACCAGTCCCTATATTTCCCTACCACCCACCTATACTAGGAGCAATTTATAATGGCCAATTTACCTATCAACCTGCAAGTCTTTGGCATGTGGGAGGAAACCGGAGCACCCGGAGGAAACCCACGCAGACACAGGGAGAACTTGCAAACTCCACACAGGCAGTACCTGGAATTGAACCCGGGTCGCTGGAGCTGTGAGGCTGCGGTGCTAACCACTGCGCCACTGTGCCGCCAAAATATTATCGAGATGTGGGCTCCATTGGCATAGCTACATATATTTTCCATCCTTAGCTGTGGCTAGAAGGTGGTGGAGGGCCTTCTCCTTGAACTGCTGTAGCAGTGGTGAGTAGAGATGTTGTGGATGGTAGAGAAGTTCTCAGGGTTCAGAAGGGCAAGCAATGCAGAGTGCTGAATCTCTGCCCTGCCCTATTAGCCATAATGTTGATATGGTTGGTTCAATTCAGCTTGAGGTAAATGGATGTTAATGGTATGGGACTTGGTGATGATGTTGTCATCAAATATCAAGGGGAGATAGTTAAGACTTTCTCTTGTTCCTAATCGCACTTATGCGGTATAAATGTTAGCTGCCACTTGTCAGTCCAAGTCTGGATGTTATCCAAGTCCTAACATAGGCTGGCATGCTGCTTAATTATCAAAGGAGTTCTGAACAGTAAATACTGTGGAATCATCAGCAAACAGCCCCATTTCCGACTCTATGAGTGGAAATTCATTTATGAAGCCTATGGCTGAGCAGAAGATCGTTCCCTGAGGAAGTCTTGCAGTGATATCCTAGAGATGTGAAAATTGTTCTCTGACACCACCTTCCTCTGCATTACATACAATGCCAAGCATTGGAGGATCTTCCCTCCAACTGCCACTGACTTCAGTTTTGCTCGGACTCCTTGATGTCAAGGACAACTACTCTCACCTCTCCTAGTTATTGCATCAATCTCTGAATTAAGGCTGATATTAAGTTTGGATCTATTTGTGGGATCTTCCTGTGTGCAAACTAGCTGCCGTATTTGCCCCCATAAAAGTTATTGCCGCTCATCATAATACTTTGTATGCAAAGTGCTTTGGAACATCTTTGCATGGGTGAGGCACAATGTAAAAGTTGTGTGTTCTATTTTGCTGATTTGCATGGCATCTTGATGCACCCATCCACATGTGGGGGGTTTTTCCTGTACCATTGTCATGGCAAACAGGCTGCACAAACTAATGATTTGATTATAAAAAGGCAAGCCCTGCAGAACCTTTCCACCCAAAGGATGACAGAGTTCTGGAACAAGTTATCACTGAATTAAACACGATAAGTGGTTCACGAGACACCTGGGTATGCTTCTACAGGGGTTGAGGAGTGATCTGGCAAAAATGTGTGTGGAATTGATCAATTAAGAGCCAGGCTCATTAGGCCAATAATCTGTTCCTGCTCTTAAATTCTGAAGCTTCCTAAGTCTGCATGAAACACAGGAAACTGCGATAGGATTCTACTGCCTGATCATTTTTTTAAATTAGTGAGCAGAACCAGTTAAACTGAACTAAACTAAAACGAAATCTAATTTTATGACATTTCTATGAACCACATTTAACATACTGAAAAGAAAGGAAATGCGTGATTATTGAGCAATCTCTAAAAGTAACCAATATGAAGCTGCTATCAGCAGGCTAGTCACATATTAACATACATTTCAGGGGCATTTACTGCAAGTTTGGGCCGATTTCATGAATGGTTTGCTCACTGATACTGTGCATTTGTAAAATCAGCCCTGTTTGTAAAGATTGTTAAACTCCAGAAAGCTTGTTATGGAAGGATAATGCTGGAGCCTATCTTTGCTCAGTTTCACATTTATTGTACAGAATAAAAGGATTACAAACATGCAGCTCCTCACTCAAACCCTCCACCAGTTTCAGTGAATGCTTATAAGTGCTCAAATAAGACCCTAATTAACACCCTCCACCCGCATATAATCAGACCACTGATACATAATTAACAGATTCCCTTCTTTCTTTTACAATATAACTTGGATTAAAATGCTCAAACAACATTTCAAAATAAATCTAAATAAAATTCATATCAGGTACGCAGTATTACATTATGAGATGTTCCTCCTCTGGCACCCCTAACAATTTCTTCATAATAGCATTTCGTTTTATGAAACAATCAGATAGCTGATGACTTGTATCTACCCATTTAAGTTTGGAGATTTCCTTTCTTTCCAGCATTTGTTTCAATCCAGCAAGGTCAATATGTAGTTTTTTTCTCACTCACACGTGTTGTGGAGTGTAGTGTCCCACAAAAAACAATTATCCACATGGGTATCCTATCTTCAATATGTCCCTTGTTCAGACTTTCATCCCAAATATTTGACAATTAGAACCCCATATCCACTGCCTCCACAAAACCCAGTGTTTCCGCAGCTTAAGTGCTTTTAATGAGCCATTTTATTTTCTTAGCCTCCCAAGTTAAAGAACAACATTTCCCACTTTCACCCATCAGAAATGTTATGAAACCAGCTGCACTCGAATACCCATCAGTAAGATTAGCATGTGAAGCATCACTAAAAATTATTAGCTTCATGTTCTTTGGCTCACTTAAGGATGGAGACTTCAGTACACATTTCTCCAGATTTAGCTTTTTCAACATTTTATTTGCCTTTAAAACATGCTCAACTTTTGGATGTTTCACCATCGTGCTTAACTCCAGCACATCCAAACTAGCATCAGACCTAGTCTGAGATCACAACCAGTTTAATTGACCAATCAAACTTCGCAATTGCTCAGTCTCCGCTTTAGATATATTATCTTTGTGATGACCTAACACGATTAACCGGGATGGGAGTGACACTCTCTATACAAGATTGTTGATTCAAACTTATTCCAGACTTAGTCTGCTCAATATCTAAACCAATATATTTAAAGGTCCCACAAGTCTGACTCCCAATCTTATTAATAACATATTTCTCAAAATCCGCAGTGTCATCACAAAAGAAATCATCAACGTGCATCATGAAGATAGCTAAAGGTTTCCCTTTATGATACCAATCAAACATTCAGGATGTGCTTTTAGTTGAACACAACCAATTTTCAACAAAACAGATCTCACTGAGAAATATCACACCCCAGAAGGATCATCAAGGCCATAGACGCATTTGTTCAGTTTCCATAATTTTCCTTCTGCATCTGATACCTCTTTATGTGGTTTCAGATACGTTTCAGAGAGAAGTGCATCACCTTGCAGAAATATAGCTTTTATGTCAATGGATCTACACTCCCATGAATATGTGGCCAAAAGAGCCAAAAACATTTTCAAGATTACTTTTCCAGTTGTTGGGGAATCCACTTTAACAGCAGCATCACCCAATCGTTCATCAAAACCCCTCGCAACTAGCTTCGCTTTAGCCTTATATGTTCCATCAGGAAGGACATTTCAGTGCAAATCCATCTACATGTCAAGTCTGGCTGTCCCCTATCTGGTACCTCAGAATATACTCCAAACTCTCTAATTCCTTATTTTTTGCTTCTCATTAACTTATCCTCAAGTTTATTGGCAGTCACTAAAACTTCATGGTCATGAGGACTTCTACTTCTAGATCTATTCTGAGACTGCTCTCTAGCCTTCGTTTCATTGCAGAATCTGTTCAAACTACGGCCTCTATTAGCACTTTGATGTCTACCACTAGATGTCCCTCGCACTTTATCGCAGGTTCTTTCTCCAGTATGTGATTGCTTCCTTATGCAAGAGTCACTTCCAGACCCACTATTAGCACTTGCACTGTGCTTTCTTACCCTCCACTCTTTCAGCCCATTCTGCCAGTCCATGGACCTTGCTTCTTGACCATCATCTTGAATATTTAACCAATATTTAAATTTGCCTGTGGATTTTCCTGCACGTCACATAACTGTTGCATCCCTCCATTTATTAGACCCATCTGGAATATATGTCACCCAAGTTAGAGGTCTGCTACCCGACCCGAACCCGATGACATGTGTCAGGTTCAGGTCGGGTCGAGCCAATCTCCAGGCTCTGGCTTTTGGGCTCGGGTCGGGTCGGGCCGGACACACACGGTAAATGCTCTGCTGGTAAGTATTAAAAATAAAAAAATTACCTGAGCTGGGAGTCCGGGATGAAACTGAGTCTGCGCAGTGAGCGAATGACATCACTGTGACATCATCACGCGTGCGCGGCAGCTTCATGGAGGTTCCGAGTCAGGAGGTAAGTAAATGGATAGCTGGGTCGGGTCGGGTCGAGTCAGGGTGGGATTGGGGCAAAAGCGGAGGGACTCGGGCCAGGTCAGGCTCGGGTCCACAGTGGTTCGGTCGGGTTCGGGTCGGGTTTGTTTTCCCGACCTAAAGTAGACCTCTAACCCGAGTACCTACTCAGGGCAATTGGCCTTTGGATGCAATAGCTCCTTCCTGAGCAGCATGATTGGTCACATTACTATCCAGCTCTTGATCTACCATATTCTATGCCTCAGGACCTTCATCACAAAACACTTGAGTATTTGAGGTACAAGGTGCCTCTTTTTGCTCTATCAGCTGCTCAGATTCTGAGATTTTTTAATCAACCCCAATTAATCGTGAGGAATGAACCTTAGCAGTTTGATTTCCATGCTTGATAACTACTGTCTTACCATCACAACCGATTACCTTACCAGGGCCCTTCCATTCCCCATGACCCTCTCTTATAATATCCCAAATCTCCTGAACTAACTTCCACCTCAGAGCTTTGCTAACTTTCTCAGAGACCTGAGCCTTCATGAAACCGATTTCCCTGCGTGTGAAGCATTCAAATGTGTAGGAAAAAAAATTACCCCAATGTGTGCAATTCTGAACAACGTACCTTCAAAGCAACATCAATGAGTAGACAGAGTTTAGAGAATGGCAACTGGGACAACTCCAAGACTTTGTGCTCTATGTAATAGACTCAGAAAACTGAACTTGTTTTCGTCAGGAAAAAGTTTGAAAGGAAATCTCATTAAAGTGTTTTGAATGTTGAGAGGCATCAGAATGTTAACATCAGCAGATTACGTAACTTGAGCTTTGATTGCACAACTTAAATACAGAAACAACTCTTCAGAGGTACTGAAAGGGGTTGTTTTTGTCACCAGGGTCATCAATCTGTGGAATAGAGCTCAAGGTAAATCAGTTTATATTGTATCAATGACCTGCTTTTAAAAAGAGCTGGATGAATATGTTGTTATGACCAGGTGAAAAAGGTGTCTAGGGGTCCCTCTCAGCCTTCACCTGGTCTTACCATAACAGGGCTTAATTTTAAACACACTGTGTTTTTAGCTCCCCCTTGATGAATCCTTGTTCACCGCTTTCCAATTATAAGGCAAAAAAACCAGCACAAACAGGCTTTCTTAGGTTTAAAGAAGAAAAGTTGAAATTTATTACCTCACATTTGTCCGGATTAAACTCCATCTGCCATTTCTCTGCCCAAGTCTCCAACCGATCTATATCCTGCTGTATCCTCTGACAATCCTCATCACTATCCACAACTTCACCAACCTTTGTGTCGTCCGCAAACTTACTAATCAGACCAGCTACATTTTCCTCCAAATCATTTATATATACTAGAAACAGCAAAGGTTCCAGCACTGATCCCTGCAGAACACCACTAGTCACATCCCTCCATTCAGAAAAGCACCCTTCCACTGCTACCCTCTGTCTTCTCTGACTGAGCCAGTTCTGTATCTATCTTGCCAGCTCACCTCTGATCCCATGTGACTTCACTTAAAGTATAGCACTTTATGATAGAATGTATTGTACAGGGCCTGTGGCCTTACACCATGCATTGTGATCTTATTTCAGTTGAAATATTAAGTCACTGCAGCTGAAATCAACATGATTTGCCCAACCTTTCTGCAACCCCTGGCACCTGTTAGCACAAGGTCTTTTTTAATTGTATGAACATATAGAACACTTTGCAATAATGGCCAACTGCAGCATTGGGACAACTCTAAAGAGAGTAAGGATCCTTGCTCAGCTCTGGGTCAATACAGTTTAATCAGGTTTGATTCGTGTTTATTTGAAAATGAAAATAATATTCAAGCTTCAAGCACTTGGATCACAAATTTTCAATTTCAAGATCAATGTACTTGTACATTAAGTTACAGATTGCCATGTTATAGTTTCAATTTCTGTATTCATCATTTAGTTTTTAGTCAGAGGGAGAACATGCACAACATGTATGTATCATTTTCACTGTAAACATTGTGAGTATGTAACACAAAGGTAGTTTCATAATACAACACATGTTGACCCAAAGTTGGGTGGTCATATAAAAATGGTAAATCTCAAACTCCATTTCAAATTATACTGTAACACTAAGACAAGGGCCCACATGCTTGAATAAGCAACGGGCAATTTTCAAGCTGGCATCAATCAATTCTTCCTACTAAGAATGACGAACACAACAACACTTGCATTTATATAGCGCCTTTAATGCAATAAACTATCCCAAGGCTCTTCATGGGAGCAGTATCCAACACAATTTGAAACAAATCACAGAAATATTAGGACAAGTCACCAAAGCTTAGTCAAAGAGGTAGGTTTTAAAGGGGCCTCTTAAAAGGAGGGCAGAGGTAGAGAGGCAGAGAGGTTTAGGGAGGGAATTCCAGAGCTTTCAGCCTAGGCAGCTGAAGGCACAGCCATCAATTGTGGAACGATTAAAACCAGGGTTGCGAAAGAGGCCAGATTTGGAGGAGCACAGAGATTTCAGGGGATTGTAGGGCTGGAAGAGATTAAAGAGATAGGGAGTAGTGAGGCCATGGAGGGATTTGAAAACAAGGATGAGAATTTTAAATCGAGGCATTGATGGAATGGATGCCGATGCAGATGAGCAAGTTAGATGAATGGGACTTTGTGGGAATTAGGATAACAAGCAGCATAGTTTTGGATGACCTCCACTTTATCTAGGGCAGAGGATGGGAGACTGGACGGGAGTGCATTGGCGTAGTCAAGTCTAAAGGCAACAATAAGAAAGGATTGCACTTATATATAGCAAAAGCATGGATGAGGGCTTCAGCAACTGATCAGCTGAGTCAGGGGTGGATGCTACAGAGGTGGAAGTAGGTGGTCTTGATGGAGTGGATATGTGATCAGTGTCATATCTTTCCTGACATCATCGCTCATGTACAACATGGAGGTGGGGTAAAAGATACTGTTTTAATCTGTTTTTTCTAATACACGTGAATTCACACAAATGGTCACAAGATGGCACTATTACACTCCTCCCTCAATGAAAGTGTTACTATACAACTGGTCTAAATGTGAATACGATAATAATTGTGTCTTATGACAACAATTATCAGACCCACCGGCCGTCCATGTCTCCGTTATAAAGACGTCTGCAAACGCGACATGAAATCGTGTGACATTGATCACAAGTCGTGGGAGTCAGTTGCCAGCATTCGCCAGAGCTGGCGGGCAGCCATAAAGACAGGGCTAAATTGTGGCGAGTCGAAGAGACTTAGTAGTTGGCAGGAAAAAAAGACAGAGGCGCAAGGGGAGAGCCAACTGTGCAACAGCCCCAACAAACAAATTTCTCTGCAGCACCTGTGGAAGAGCCTGTCACTCCAGAATTGGCCTTTATAGCCACTCCAGGCGCTGCTTCACAAACCACTGACCACCTCCAGGTGCGTATCCATTGTCTCTCGAGATAAGGAGGCCCAAAAAGATGACAACAATTTCAGTGCACAACTGTTTCATTTGTCTGTTTTTTCATACAAATACCACATCAACAATATGTTTGATTTCCCCAATCTTAATAAATGTCTTATAAAATAAAAACAGAAAGTGCTGGAAATACTCTGCAGGTCTGGCAGCATCTGTGGATGGAGAAGCAGAGTTAACTTTTCAGGTCAGTGACCTTTCATTAGTTTTCTCCAACAAAGACTGATTTTGACCTTGCGCTAAAATTGAAATTTCCACTTCAACATATCTGTCTGACTCTGACTTAAATCTGAACTTGGCACTAGTTTCTGGCACAACTTGTGTTGGAATAACTATTGGTATCCAACTCATTGAAATCTGTGATTCATCAGACTCATTTGATCCTTTCCAACTTCCTTCTTTTTCATGAACCTCTGAAAGTAAAACATGATCTATATGTACAAACCTAACCTTTCCATTACCAAATATCTTGACCAAATATGTGTGAGGACCACATATTTTCATGACTCTCCCCGGTAGCCACTTCAACCAGTTGTAATGATGATTCTTCACTCTAGCCTTCTGGTTCAACTTCAGACTTCCTTCTTTCACACTACCCCTATCATAACTCTCTTTCTGTCCTGATTGAAGCCACATTAAGCACAGCGATGAAAAAAAACTCATTCTGGGCTGTCTTCTAAGAAACAATTCAGCTGGCACTCTGCTGGTAGTAGTGTGAGTGGTGTTAAAATTGGTTAACTTTCTGTTTATCTGTCTGTGATCCAATGAAAGCTGATGTTTCTTCAGATTTGTATCTAGCATTTGCTTGGCAAAAGCACGCTTAACAACTTGCACAATGTGCTCCGCTGCTCCATTGGGAGCAGGATGATACGTTTTCATGAATTGTGCAAACGCTTCTGAACAAAACGTGAGGTCTGTTTTCAGACACAATTTCCTCTGGGAACCAATAAGACGAAACACATTATGCAAAATTTCTAGAGTTTTTCTAGTCGTCCTTTGATTCATCGGAAATCCCTCAACCCACTTCGAATGGCTATCACATTGAATAGCTGTTGCCCTTCTGTAAAATCTATGTACAGCCTCTGCCACTCTCTCGTTAGCCATTTCCATGGCTGCAAAGGTACCAATGGCGGCTTCTCCTCAACTGCTTGACACACACTACTGTTTCACTATGTTTTCAATGTCTTTATCTAACCCTGGCCATCAAAAATAACTCCTCACTAGACCCTTTGTCAAATACATTCCTCAGTGTTGAACATGAGAATCACATAGCAACTGTGACCTGTACTTTCCAGAGATTACAGCTCTTGCTCCCCACATGATACAGCCCTTATCAACTGACAACTATTCTTATGCAAGAAAAAGGCAGAATTTCTCAATCCAGTATTTGTGTTGGCCACCCAATTGCGATAAAGTCGTACACCCTTGCCAATAAAGGGTCACTATGAGTTGTTCTACCAATGACATCTGCTGTGACTGGCAACTCATCCATGCACTGTCAGGGCCACGTGGTTAGGTTTGAGTGGTTCTACTATTTAACTCCCATCTGGCTGCAGCAGCTGCTCAAGCTTAATCAAAATGTCCTTCAGCGTAGAGGCCTGCTGAGGTCATGAAAAAAGAACTCGACCCAAACCCGACCGAACCACAGCGGACCTGAGCCCGACCCGAGCCCCTCCGATTTTGCCCCGAACCCGACCCGCCCCAACTCAACCATCTGTTTACTTACCTTCCAACTGGGAAGCTCCACGAAGCTGCAGCGCATACACTATGACGTCATTGTGATGTCACTCGCTCACTGCACAGACTCAGTTTCATCCCGGACTCCCAGCTCAGGTAAAGTTTTAGAATTTCAATACTTATCAACAGAGCACTTACCACGTGTCCAGCCCGACCCGACCCGAGCCGAGCCTGAAAGCCGTACCCTGAAGATGGGCCCGACCCGACCCAACCCGAACCCGACACGTCATCAGGTCCCATCAGGTAGCAGGCCTCTACTTCAGCGGCATGTCCTTTGGTTTTGCTGGGGCGAGTAAATTCATGAACGTCTTATACTTCCAGGCCTGCTTCAGTCAGAAATATCAGCCTTCTACTTTTCCACACTGCCTAGGTGACAGCTGGTTTATCAGGATCGCCGAGGATATTGTTAGCAGTGAAAAACATCTGTAGCCACTCCAAGTATGCACTGAAAGACTCTTGGTTGCGGTTATTCTCCCCAGTCACCTGATAATTCTTGTAGGCATAGCCATCTAGTCCACCAACATGTATAACCCAATTTTTACACCGGATTTTAAGCCTTTTTCTTAAACAAAGAACACTCAAGTCCCTCAGTTGTTTAGCTGGGAACTCCTTCAACCCCAAGTTTTTTCAGCTAGGGAATCCGCAATCCCATCCTCATCGCCAAACTGTCATATTCAGAAGTTCAACTCAGCATCAAATACAACACTAAGTTTGCAAACGATCTGGTTCAGCCTCAGTCAGTAGCATAATAGATTAGTGGAACATAAATCCTAGAGTCCTAGAAACAGGGTCTTAGGCAAAAAATATTGAATGGCACCCATTCCTTCCTGATATTGTCAAAACTCTCAAAACATCCATTGGTGCAAGCGTTCTTGGCTGAAGGGGTGATTTCCTCAGAAAATTGGCAGATTTTGCATTAAAAATAATGCATTCTGGTTAATTTTTAAACACTATCTCCTTGATGAGCTCTTGCTGACCCAGCTGTAGCTTATACCCAATGCTCCTGCTTAGCTCTGGAAACAAACTTTGTGAGTGGGAATTCGAAATAAAGAAGCATCAGGTATGTAGCTACATCGGGAATCAACAGTGTAAAGAGGATCAAGGAATTGAGTGGCAGTGATTTAACACTGACCACCTCCAGGCGCTTATCCATTGTCTCTCGAGATAAGGAGGCCAAAGAAGATTTAACAGCCAGATCTTTTCATGTAAAAAAACCTAGCTATTATATAACATGCCATTTTGTCAGACCAGAGATTAAAACATGTATAGATTTGCAAACATTTGTATAGACTCTGATCAGAAATAGACAAGTGCTGGGACAGGCAGATCTTCCTGGATGAATGAATGAACGAATGAATGAGAGGCCAATTGGTTGCCTTCTTCCATAAAGACCACATATGAAATATTGTGTGTAGCTTTCGGATATCATAGGCAGGATGCTGAGACAATAGAGTGGGATTCACAAGCATGATGCCTAGAATGAGGAAATACAAACACAAAGAGTTGAAAAATTGGGGCTATGTTTGTTAGAATAGAGGAAATTAAGTGGTGTTTAAAATTATGAAAAGGTGATACAGTGGGTAGAAACAGACTGTTCCAATGTGTGAGTCTAGAACAAGAGAACATCAATCCAAGATTAAATGTAGAAGATTTAGGACAGAGAGCAGGAGAAAATTTTTTGGAAAAAAAGGAGGGTTGAGAGACTGTGGAATGCATTATTAGGAGTTAGCGATTGTGCAGAGATAACCAACATTCATGAATAGGTTAGATAGATGACTGAAGGAGAGGGCAATAAAAGGGGTATGGGAACAGTGCAGACATATGAAATTAGGTCCACTGCTGGCATGGAGATAACTGGCTCAATAACAGGCTCAACTGCCTGTTTCTGCTACATAATTTTCTTAAGCCAAATAGCCCAAAAGAAAACTTTTTTTTTTGTTTTCTGCAATCTTTAATGCTGGTTCAAGATTCAATTCACCCGCATCAGGGCCTACCCACAAAACTGTATTTTTCACCAGGTGAAAATTGGGAGATTCTGCCAATTGCACTGATTAAGGAAGGCTCTTCAAATTGCATTTATTTTCATTGGTACTTGCAAGCCCGTATTAAGTTTCTTTGTATCAAAAAATAATTAACTTACTAAGAATGTGACTAGCCTACACCAATGAAACTAGTAAATAGTTCTGTACAGGTTTTTAAGCCATTTTCAGCCAGGTTACTCACATGTGGAGTGATTATTTTTGGTGACAAATCCATTTTCAGCTAAATTAATAAAACTACACCAAGTTAACTCTCAAATACATCAAAGAATACTTTTTAATGAGAAAAATAAACTGTTATACTCTATTACGCTGTTTTATGGAGGATTTGCGTTTGTGATAGTGCAAATCTATTCAGTAAAAACTTCAACTGTAGTCTAACTAGCGCAATTTCAAGAGTATTCTGGGAGCATAGAAACTTTGCGGTGATCTCATTCGTTTCAGTGCACAAAAATGCTTCAGAATGAAACGCTAGTGAAAAAGCTCAAGTTTTGAAGTAGAAGATATCCCAAATATAACCCATCAGGGAGATTAAAAAGAGCGAGAGCCATGCAGAGGAAGAACCGTGAGAGACAATGTTAAACAAAAAAGTGCAATAAAACCTTCACATGCGGAAGTTCTACCTTGGTTCCATGGTAAAAGTCATCCACCGCTTGATAGCCCATGAAAGGGAATTGCATGTGAGTGTGCGTGTCGATGCCCCCTGGTAGGACCAGTTTGTCGGTCGCATCGATGACTCTCGCACCTTGTGGGAGAGGCAGATTGAGCCCCACGTCCTGGATCAGTCCATCCTCAATATAAACATCGGCAAGGAGCGAGCTGCTCTCGTTCACCACCCTCCCTCCGCGAATCAGGAGCCCACCGCAAGCGCTCACTGCCGGCTCCATCGCCCACCAGCCGGACCAGCTCAACCTTCAACAGCAGCGACGCCGCTTCACCAGCTCTCCTACAGAGAAGAAACACGCAGAGACGGGGCGGGCGCTCGGGGTGACGGCGGGAGGGAGGGCGGGGAAGGGGACAGTACTACGTCTATACTAGCTGTTCCCTTGTTGGTTCCTTGACGTACTGTGAGGAAACGTAGCCCACTTCATAATAATTTACATCAAGTCAAACTCTGAAGAAGTAAGTTTATTTAACGTTCTTGCAAGATCGGGTGTCCTACAAGCAGGCACACCGATCAACATATTGAGTTCATGTTTATTACAATACAAATCCATTTGTCCACGCCTTTATTTTACATTATTGGTTATAACGTATTATGACACTAATCTATCCTATGGTTGCTACAGTCTCCTCCTCTGTTTACTTCTCCCCCTACTCTAACTTTCTAGCTCCTGACTCTTGTTTTTGTTTTACCTTATTTGGCTCTCCATTCTTTTGCAAGCCTCCTGTGTGTGTGTTAACTTGCAGCTGTCAGTTACTCATTCACTACATCCTTTGTTCTAACTCTTGCTGTTTTTCTTTTCTCTGCATAAGCACAATTTTTAACTGCCGTACTGTCTCAAGGTCTTTACTCACATACCCTTATCAGTTCCCTTGTTCAGTGATTTCATTATGTTGTGTAGAAATGACTTCTTGGTAATTTTCCACAAGCTGTAGAAACAACATTTCAGTATTTCTTATTCTCACAATTCCCCCTTTTCTTTTACTTAATCCTTGTTGTTTTCTACATACTGAGGAGGGGTCTCATATGTCCTCTCAAATCCTCTGAGCATTATTTCAGCCGCCTTCTCAATGTCTGTACTCCCGTTGATACTATCCATTCTGTCATTTGGTTTCGGGCCTTGAATTCATCAGGTACCCCTCTTGGGACCCCTATGGAATCCAAGTACACCTGGTCGTCAAAAGAGTTCGCTATCGCTTCCCTTTTACCCCTTTCCCTCGTTATTATCTTTTGTTTCTCAAATGCCAAGGTGAATGGTATTGCCAATTGAACAATTGCGCACGTCCCCTTCCACTGAGAGGGTAGAGTCTGTCTCAGGATTTTTCCTCCGCAATACCACCATAAATCCGCTCTGGGGACATTCAATGATGAGTAGTTCCCTCCCCTGACTCTTCCAGTTACGTCCTCAGTCTCTATGCATGACTTCAACTCTCCCATATTTCTGGTTAGCTCCGCACCGTGTCGACTTACGCATGATGTGTGATTCACACTGGTGGCTAAAAATGAAGGGGGAGTCCTTGAATCTTTTTTCTCTAGGAGAGGGAACATTAATGACAAAGATATGCAAGTTTTGAATACCCCAAGCCGTCTTATCCTGATATAGGGCTAACATGCATTCCATGCCCTTTCGGTCACGCTCCCACCCCAGCGGGAAAGGTACTACTTGAGCTATCGGTCTACCAGATGCACAAGCATAGCAATTGTTTTTGTTCAAACTTTTTACAGTATATTTTATCCATTCTACCCAGGCATTTGTGTCCCCGTAACTGGTTTCTATCTCAATTGTCTTTCTCAAGTCTTTTACCTCTATTATTTTTACTATGTTAGGATCGTTATGAGAGGTCCCTTTTAGTTTGTTCGATGGTTTACCAGTCTTATCTATTGTTACCTGAAAACAACATTTTAATTCACCTTTCTTTTTCCCTTCTCTAACTGTTACTCCAAACACCTTGTTGTCTAATTCGAAGTGGGTAGTTTTGATTTGTCGTTCTTCTGTTATTGAGCCATTCCGATGGCGTTGGATGGATATTCCACCAGTCGCTTCTGTCCACTCGGTTCTTTTTATTGTCAAATATATATAGGGTTGCATTCCTTATCTGGACAATCTGGGCCTGGTTTTATGGGGCTCTGGTGAATGGATATAATCGGTGGGAGTGGGTCTCCTGTTAGTAGTCCATCCCCATAATAATGGAGGGACTCCACATGATAATTTCTTTGGTTATGTATGCCCCCACATGGGATTAGGAAACATAGGTCTACTTCTACCACCTGAGGGTCCTGGCTCTTGGGGATTTCTGTGTACCGTTGTCCCCGTCAGTTCCGTCCCACATTGTTATTTTTCCCATTACTGGGATGACTAATACTGCATACAAAAACATCCAACCCATTTTAATCTGGTTCTGATTTCCTGGCTACTTTTGAAAAGAAAGAGAGAGAGAGAGAGAAAAGGCACACAATATTACAGACAGTATTTCCGCGCTCGCGCCGCTATATAAAAAAGTTTGTTACTCAAAGTCTTTTTAGCTTTAGTTTCAATGGTTCTTCTGTTAATTCGGTTGTCCAAGTTCCTTCCTCGGCCGGGGTTTGTACCGGCCCCTTGATTCTTGTGTAGTGGGTCCAACCTCTTTCTGCCGTTCTTATGGCTGTTTCAGTGGTCAGGAGAGTCTGGTATGGTCCTTCCCAGTTCGGTTGTAGTTTAGTCTCTTTCCATGATTTCACCAGAACCCAATCTCCTGGTTGGATCTTGTGCACTGCAAATTCGAGAGGTGGTGTCTGTGCTAACAGGCCTTGCTTCCTGAGGAATGACAATGAGGAAGACAACGCCAGTATATAGTTCTTTAGAAACGAATCTTTAGTTTCTAAGGTTGGCATCTCGCCCCTGGTTCCCATATAGGGTAATCCGAATAGCATTTCATAGGGGGACAGTCCCACATCTTTTCTAGGGGCTGTCCGAATTCTGAGTATCACTATTGGTAAACATTTTGTCCAGGGTAACCTTGTTTCAAGTACCAGTTTGGACAGGTGTTTCTTTAAGGTCTGATTCATTCTTTCCACCCGCCCCGAAGAGGGAGGGTGCCAAGGGGTATGGAAGTCCCATTGGATTCCCAATCCCCTAACTATTTCTTGTAATAGCTTCGAGGTAAAATGACTTCCTTGGTCTGAAGTGCTGTGGCTATCACAGCTTGCACACACTCTGGCCCTCCCTTTTAACTATTTCATTGTGGTTTCTGCCACTTAAAATCAAAGCTCAGCAAAGCTACTATTCCTAACTTGGCTATATTTCCCATTAAGCATAGTGCCATGCCTTTCTGCTCACTTCCACATTCCCCCCTTTTATCATTCTATGATAACCTCCTCTCTACTGATCAACTTATATATGATTATATATATTCACTAGGATTATGTGGATCTATTTACTCAAATAACATTTAAACAGTATAATATAAAAGCAAATATAAAAAACTCAGCAACTGCTGAATCAGAAGGGTAGGCTGAGCCACCCTCTAACAAGGGGGCGTGTATTAGCCTGTTCAGTATGTTTTTCATTCTAACTTTTCCCTAGGATTGTCATGTCTGGGTGATAAGAAGAGTGCTGTTGAAGTACAATGTCTCTCTCTCTCTCTTTCGCTGTACCAGCTGCAAGGCCAAGTTGCCTCTGCAGCCCTGAAGTTATGAAGTCATTTCTGATAAGCTGTCCCTCCCTGCAGCACTGAAGCTAGCTTGTTAGCAATACATGACTGATTAATTGTTTCATCTTAAATGTTCCCATGTAATTCTGTTCTTAAAAATTCTAAAATCTAAATTCTGTTCTCACAGTCCCCCCTTTGATTCTTCAAAACATTTTTAAAAATCAATCCCTTGATCCCACCTAGGTGCCTTTAATGGTCTCTATTTGTCTAGAAACAGCCTTCAACACCCAGAGGGGTCGCACTCAATACGTCGCCTGCTTGTGCCATAAGAAGGGCCTGCGGTAACTCTGTAAAGGCATAAGTTTTGCAGGGGCTTCAACTACTTGTTTACAACATAATAGGGTGGAACACTTGTACAATTACCATCTCATTTAAGCTTCACTGTTTTTCTCTGGCTTCATCTCTATTAACGAAAACTTTCTGCGCTTCTCTGAGCAGTTCGTCCAATTGTTTTTCACTCCGTCCATCTATCTTTTGAATTTTCTTTTGGATGTCTGGCCATGATTTTGTTACAAAATGGACTCGAAGGAGTCCTTGGGCAACCGGGTCTTCTGGATCTAAACCTGAATATTTCCTCATTGTGTCCCGTAATCTCTGTAAGAAATTTGAGGGAGTCTCATCCTTTTCCTGTCTTACTTCGAAGGCCTTATTCAAATTTTGTGATTTCGGGACAGATTCCCTAATGCCTTTTACTATCAGATTTCTAAGGTCTTTCATCTGGCCCCGATGGCCGACGTTATTGTTCTGCCACTGCGGGTCTTGATTAGGGTATTTTTGTTCGGCTGGTTCGTTTCCCCCTACCCCGGGAGGGTTTTCTCTTTCCCAAATTTTCATTGCAGACCGTCTAATCATTCCCCTTTCTTCACTCGTAAATAATATGTTCATAATGGACATTAATTCCATCCAAGTATATATACTTGGACCGAGAAATTGATCTACTTGGTCTGCCAATCCTAAGGGGTCTTCTACGAAGACTTTCATTTCCTTTTTAAACACTCTTACCTCTCCTGACGTTAATGGTGCACTAACAAATCCAATTTCATTATTTCCTATTGGTACCTCGCTCAAGGGCATCATTGTCTTAGGAGACTCTCTGTCTCTATCGTCGTTGTTATCGTCGGGTTTAGGGGTGATCCTTCTTGCTGTCCTTCGATCATATTTGGGTCTTTTTCTCCTTGGTTTTTGACTCTAAATCCCAATACTCCAACATCCGTCCCAATGGACTTTCTGGAGGGATGTTGCCGGCAGACTTTCCTTGTCTCCCATTGTCTTCCTTTTTAGACGATTTATTTCCCATGGTCTACAGTATTCACCTCCTAGCTGAAGGGTCTTGTACCCTACGGTATTCACCTCCTAGCTGAAGGGTCTTATACCTTACGGTATTCACCTCCTAACTGAAGGGTCTTATACCATACAGTACTCACCTCCTAGCTGAAGGGTCTTATACCCCACAGTATTCACCTCCTAACTGAAGGGTCTTGTACTCTACGGTATTCACCTCCTAGCTGAAGGGTCTTATACCTTACGGTACTCACCTCCTAACTGAAGGGTCTTATACCATACAGTACTCACCTCCTAGCTGAAGGGTCTTATACTGCAGGACTGTAAAATTCACTCCTCAAGGACCTTTAGTACTTAGAAGGTCTTATCCTACAGTTAACCAGTATTCACCTCCTAACTGAAGGGCCTTATACCTTACGGTACTCACCTCCTAGCTGAAGGGTCTTATACCCCACAGTATTCACCTCCTAACTGAAGGGTCTTGTACCCTACGGTATTCACCTCCTAGCTGAAGGGTCTTATACCTTACGGTACTCACCTCCTAACTGAAGGGTCTTATACCATACAGTACTCACCTCCTAGCTGAAGGGTCTTATACCCCACAGTATTCACCTCCTAACTGAAGGGTCTTGTACCCTACGGTATTCACCTCCTAACTGAAGGGTCTTATACCATACAGTACTCACCTCCTAGCTGAAGGGTCTTATACTGCAGGACTGTAAAATTCACTCCTCAAGGACTTTTAGTACTTAGAAGGTCTTATCCTACAGTTAACCATATGTCACCAAGATAATACTTAAAAGTCGTTTTTCTTACCTTGGTCCGTGCACGGAGTTGCCTGACTTCACGTGTGTACCTGCCGCACTAAATACTCATTCAGAGTGACTTCCCTAGGATCATTTTCAGTCGATTACTCGGGTCCGCTACCGACGAGAGAAACGAGACTGTTTTTAAATTAACGGGACGCGTCTTCTCGTCTGTCGTCGGCCGCGGTCCCGGCAATGATGAAGAGATCCCGGACGAGCCCCTAATTGTGAGAAACGTAGCCCACTTGATAATTTACACCACGTCAAACTCAAGAAGTAAGTTTATTTAACGTTCTTGCAAGATCGGGTGTCCTACAAGCAGGCACACCGATCAACATATTCAGTTCATGTTTATACAATACAAATCCATTTGTCCACGCCTTTATTTTACATTATTGGTTATAACGTATTATGACACTAATCTATCCTATGGTTGCTACAGTCTCCTCCTCTGTTTACTTCTCCCCCTACTGTAACTTTCTAGCCCCTCACTCTTGTTTTTGTTTTACCTTATTTGGCTCTCCATTCTTTTGCAAGCCTCCTGTGTGTGTGTTAACTTGCAGCTGTCAGTTACTCATTCACTACATCCTTTGTTCTAACTCTTGCTGTTTTTCTTTTCTCTGCATAAGCACAATTTTTAACTGCCGTACTGTCTCAAGGTCTGTACTCACATACCCTTATCAGTTCCCTTGTTCAGTGATTTCATTATGTTGTGTAGAAATGACTTCTTGGTAATTTTCCACAAGCTGTAGAAACAACATTTCAGTATTTCTTATTCTCACAGTACTGATCTGGAAAACTATCTTGAATGCAATCCATGAATTCATCCTGCACACGAGTATTGCAAATTTGGTTTGCCCAGGCCAAGTGCTGGAAAATGGGATTAGAATAGATAGGTGTTGGACACGATGGGCCAAAGGGCCTGTTCCTGTGCTGTATAACTATGACTCTATATGAAAACCATTACTGTATTACCCATGTTACATTCGCCTCTATTTTCCTGATTTCACCCCCCCAACAAGGAGCGGGATGCTTGGAGGGCCTTTCCCGACCCGTTCCAGCCTCCACTGCCATTTTACGCAGGGTGGCAGCAAAAAACAGCCTGGCCCCAGGCCACTTAAGGGCCTCTGCCCGCCACCACGAGGATTTTACCGGTGGCAAGCAGTGGACCCAGGCCCGAGAAAAGCTGCCTCTTTAAAAGTAGGCAGCTTTCCGATGACCTGGGGGGACCCTCATAATCAGACATCCTGTGCCCGACAGAGGACCACCCCCAATGCCCCAACCACCACCAACTCCTAACACGTCCCCCCCAATCGACCACCCTTACCTCGCCGGGACCTGACTGATCACCCCGGCGAGGCCCCAGGAAAAGGTAATTGCCACAGCCTTTCGCTTCAGTCTTCAGCTGTGGCACTGCTGGGACTAGGAGCTGCCGGCCCGCTGATTGACCAGCAGCTCCACTAGCCGGGAAGTCCGGCCTCCGACGAATTACAGGCCTGGGGACCGTAAAATCCGGACAGGATCTCCAGGCCAGGTGGAGGCGGGATCGGCACCGATTTTTCAGTTGGTGAACGGCTCCCATCCGCCGAAAGTAAAATTCCGGCCGTAGTCTTCCGACCACTACAACTACTGTTAAGGGAGCCTATAAACTCCCACCAGTGTTTTCTGCCCCTTATTGTTTCTCAGCTCCACCCAAACTGATTCTACCCCTTGATTCTCTGAGGAAAAATCCTTTCTACGGTTTTTATCCGATCCTTCATTATCAGGGCTATCCCACTCCCCTTTTCCATTTTGCGCCCCTCCCCGCCTTCTAAACATCATAGATCCTGTAATGTTTCGTTCCCAACCTTGGTTACTCTGCAAGCACATTTCCCTAGTGGTAATTATATCAAACCCATTTATTTCTACATGTGCTATTAATTCATCTATTTTGTTGTAAAATTCTGATATATTGCATATTCAGATATAGTCTCTTTACGGAATCACAGAATTGTTACCGCACAGAAGGAGGTCATTTGGCCCGTCCTATCTGCACCAGCAATTCACTTAGTGCCATGCCCCCGCCTTCTCCCCATAACCCTGCACATTCTTCCATTTGAGGTAACAATCTAATTCCCTTTTGAATGCCTCGATTGAACCTGCCTTCACCCCATTCTCAGGCAATTCACTCCAGATCCTAACCAATCGCTGATTGCAAAAGTTTTTCCTCATGTCCCTTTTGCTTCTTTTACCAAATACTTGATATCTGTGCCCTCTCGTTCTCGATCCTTTCATGAGTGGGTGCAGTTTCTCCCCATCTTCTGTGTCTAGACCTCTCATGATTTTGAATACCTCTATCAAATCTCCTCTCAGCCTTCTCTTCAAGGAAAGCAATCCTGACTTCTCCAATCTGTCTTCGTAAATGAAGTTCCTCATCCCTGGAACTATTCTTGTGAATCTTTTCTGCACTCTCTCCAATCCCTTCACATCTTTCTTTAAATGCAGCGCCCAGAACTGGAACTGAAGCTGAACTACTGCCTTATACAACTTCAACATAACCTCCTAGCTCTTGTACTCTATGCCCCTATTAATAAAGTCTAGAATACTGTATGCTTTATTAACCACTCTCTCAATCTGTCCTGCCACCTTCAATGACTTGTGCACATATACACCTGCACCCCCTTTAGAGTTATACCCTTTATTTTATGTTGTCTCTCCATGTTCTCCTGACCAAAATGAATCACTTCACAACTTCATCTGCCACTTGCCTACCCATTCCACCAACTTGTCTATGTCCTTTTGAAGTTCCAAACTATCCTCCTCACAGTTCACGATGCTTCCAAGTTTTGTATCATCCACAAATTTTGAAATTATGTCCTGTACACCAAAGTTTAAGTCATTAATATATATCAGGGAGAGCAAGGGTCCCAACACTGACCCCTGTGGAACTCTACTACAAACCTTCCTCCAGCCCGAAAAACATCCCTTAACCACTACTCTGTTTCCTGTTACTCAGCCAATTCCATATTCAT
This sequence comes from Heterodontus francisci, assembly GCF_036365525.1. Classification (NCBI taxonomy): domain Eukaryota; kingdom Metazoa; phylum Chordata; class Chondrichthyes; order Heterodontiformes; family Heterodontidae; genus Heterodontus; species Heterodontus francisci. The sequence goes on along the minus strand of NC_090375.1, from coordinate 162,682,301 downwards.
GTAGCTACTGTCCTTTTTATACTATGAGCTAGAACTTTGCTCACAACTCTGTTGTGTGGCACTGTATCAAATGCCTTTTGGAAGGCCATGTACACCACATCAACAGCATTGCCCTCATTAACCCTCTCTTACCTCCTCAAAAAACTCCAGCAAGTTAATTAAACAGGATATTCCCTTAACAAATTAGTGCTGGTTTTCCTTAATTAACCTGCATTTATCCATGTGACTATTAATTTTGTCCCAAATTATTGTTTCTGGAAGTTTCCCCACCACCGAAGTTAAACTGACTGCCCTTTAACTTTAACTTTTTCTCTTTTTCCCTGATGTCTAATACGCATTTACCTTTGTTTGGTTCTCTGTCCCTTCCTCACCCACTCTGCTTACTTTTACTCAAATCGCAACTCTGCTCTACAGCCTTGACATTCCTCTTACTAATTTTGAATTTATGCTTTCCTGAATTCTCCCACCTCACTGCCCCTCCCCCACCCCCAGTGAGGTTAAAGTCCTATCTACTGTCCTAATTATTTGATTTGGCAGGACACTGAAAGGTCACAGACCTGAAACGTTCACTCTGTTTCTCTCTTCACAGATGCTGCCAGACCTGCTGTTTATTTTGAGCACTTTCTGTTTTTATTCCACAGGACAGATCCCTCTTTTCCCAGTACTGGTACTGAATCAAAACCCATGCCTACCACAGTACTCCTTCAGTCACACATTTAACTTTCTAATCTGTTTATCCCTATGCCAATTTTCATGTGACTCAGGTAACAATCCATAGATTATTACCTGTGAGGTCGTGTGGTTGACACAGAGTGCATCAAAGAACAGAGTGCATCATGAACAGAATACAAAAGTTGGGAATTTGGTGCAAATGGGACTTTCTGGTGAGTAGTAGTGATGAGTAGTGTTGACTGAAATTTAGTTTAACTTTTTGTTTTTAGTTTAACTTTTTGAATTTAACTTAGAACTTTAAAACCTGGAAAAGAAACATCAAATTAGTCAGCGCTTAACAGAAACTGCCTGTCAGTGGTAGTTTACTGTCAATTAGCTGTAAGTTTTTCTTTCAGATTTCCAGCATCCACAGTATTTTAGTATTTTGTTTAATTTTCTGCCACTTCTCTTCCAGGAATGCTCACCTTGAAGAAACTCTGTTCTTCTCTCCGATGGGATTTCCATTAGTTTCTGTTACCTTGTTCATTTTCATTGCTTTCTATTTCTCTTCTTGTATATGACCAGGTATTCACCAAAACTCTTGTTCATAGACACATCTCCTTCCTTAGCAACTGCCTCCGGCTTTGACTTATTCCATATGGATTCCAACTGAAATTCCACCCTTCGTGTTTTGTATCCACCCATGATTACAGGCATCTCCGTAACATTCAATGTTCTTCGAACTGCTGTTCTCGCTGCACCCTGAGATCCACATTCTGTGCCATGCGCAGCCACATGCATACTCTTGCTCTCTCTCTTCAGCAGCACTGACTCACTCTATCTCAAAGCTATCCTGCTGCATAGTTTCATTTCATCCTTCGTCTCATCTGGCGCCTTAACAGAAAACTTTTTATCTTCCTTTCAAGTGTTGAGGATTGCAAGCTCCAACAACTCATGGGTACCAATTCCCCTCCAGATCTTTCTTTCAGGTCACTTCCTTCTGACCCCATCACTTCTTCTAATCTCACCTCTGACCTTCCCCTCTTTGACACTGAACGATCTGTCCTTAGAAAATGACACAGCTTTATCCTCAATGAATTTCGAGCTTGGCACCACATTGAGCTCCTCTTCCGTCACCTTCACCTCCATGCCCATTTCTTTAGCCAGGAGTCCACACCCATACACCAGACCATTTTAGCTGTCTCCAGTATTCTCCCTCCACCTGCACCCCTCCCTCTGGCCTCTGACCCTTCTTAATCTTTTCATTGAGAACTGCCGGCGTGACATCGGCCATCTCAATTTCTCTGCTCCCCGTACTCGCTCTTAACTTGTCTCTCTCTGAACTCGCTGAGCTCTGTTCTCTCTGGTCCAAACCTGATATTGTCATCAGACCTGCTGACAAGGTTGGTGCTCTTGGCAACTGGTGAACTGACCTCTACCTAGCAAAGGCCAAAGGTCAACTTTCCAACACTTCCTCATACCTCCCCTTGGACCATGACCCCACTACCGAACATTGCTTCCAGGACTGTCGCTGCTCTCATCTCCTCTGGGGATCTTCCCTCCATGGCTTCCAACCTCATATTTCCCCAACCCTGAACAGCCCACTTCCACCTCCTTCCCAAGATCCACAAATTTGATTGTCCTGGTAGACCGATTGTTTCAGACTATTCCTGCCCCACTGAACTGATTTCTTCCTATTTTGACACTATTTTTTCTCCCCTTGTCCAGTCTCTCTCCAACTACATTTGTGACTCTTATGATGCCCTCCATTACTTTAACAGTTTCCATTTTCCTAGCCCTAGCTATCTCCTCTTTACTAGGGATGTCCAATCTCTCTACACCTCCATCCCCCACCAGGACAGTCTGAGGGCTTCCGCTTCTTCATTGAACAGAGGTCCAACCAGTTTCCATCCACCACCACGCTCCTCCACCTGGCTCAACTTGTTCTCTGTAGGAACTAAGGGATTAACTTCTGCCATGTTTTATCTGTTGGATGGAAGTAATGGTCTGATACAAACTCACATGGGATGCTATGTTTTAAAGTAGAATGATTTTAAGTCCTCACTTTCCACCCCACTAGTTTCCACATCCGAAGGATCATCCTCTGCCATTTCCGCCACATCCAGCATGATGCCACCACCAAACACATTTTCCCCTCCCCTCCCCTCCCCTGTCTGCATCCTGAAGAAATCGTTCCGTCCGCAACCTGGTCCACTCTTCCATTACCCCGACACCTCATCCCCTTCCCACAGTCCCGTCCTATGCAATCGCAGGAGGTGTAATACCTGTCCTTTTACCTCCTCACTATCCAAGGCCCCATACACTCCTTCCAGGTGAAACGACAATTTACTTGTACTTCCTTCAATTTAATATACTGTATTTGCTGCTCACAATGCAGTCTCCTCTACACTGGGGAGACCAAACGCAGATTGAGTGACCACTTTGCAGATCACTTCCACTCAGTCTGAAAGTATGACCCCGAGCTTCCGGTTGCTTGCCATTTTAACTTATCACTCTGCTCTCATGCCCACATTTCTGTCCTTGGCCTGCTGCAGTGTTACATATGAACAAACGAACATACAAATTAGGAGCAGGAGTATGCCACTCAGCCCTTCGAGCTTGCTCCGCAATTCAATAAGTTAATGGCTGAACTGATTACTCCACATTTCCACCTACCCCCGATAATCTTCCACCCCCTTGCTTATCAAGAATCTATCTACCTCTGCCTTAAAAATATTCAAAGACTCTGCTTCTACCGCCTTTTGAGGAAGAGAATTCCAATGACTTACGACCCTCAGAGAGAAACAAATTTCTCCTCATCTCTGTATTAACTGGGCGACTCCTTATTTTTAAACAGTGACCCCTGGTTCTAGATTCTCCCACAAGCGGAGACATCCATTCCACATCCACCCTGTCAAGACCACTCAGGATCTTATATGTTTCAATCAAGTCGCCTCTTACTGTTCTAAATTCCAGCTGGTACAAGCCTAGCCTGTCCAGTCTTTAGTCATGAGATAGCCCCCCCATTCCAGGTATTAGCTTAGTAAACCTTCTCTTAACTGCTTCCAATGCATTTATATCCTTCCTTAAATAAGGAGACCAATACTGTACACAGTATTCCAGATGTGGTTTCACCAATGTCCTGTATAACTGAAGCATAACCCCCTCTACTTTTGTATTCAATTCCCCTTGCTATAAATGATAACATTCTATTAGCTTTCCTAATTACGTGCTGTACCTGCATACTAGCCTTTTGCAATTCATGCACTAGGACACCCAGGTCCATCTGCATCTCAGAGCTCTGCAATCTCTCACCATTTAGATAATATGCTTCTTTTTTATTCTTCCTGCCAAAGTGGACAATTTCACACTTTCCCACATTATACACCATTTTCTAGGTTTTTGCCCATTCACTTAACCTATCTATATCCCTTTGTAACCCCCTTATGTCCTCTTCACAAGTTACTTTCCTACCTATCTTGGTGTCATCCGCAAATTTAGCAACCATCCCTTCGGTCCCTTTATCTAAGTCATTTATATAAATGGTAAAAAGTCGAGGCCCCAGCACAGATCCCTGTGGCACACCACTCGTTACATCTTGCCACCCAGAAAATAACCCATTTATGCCTACTCTGTTTCCTGTTAGCTAGCCAATCTTCTATCCATGCCAATATGTTACCCCCTACACCATAAGCATATATTTCCAGTGAACATCAACACAAGCTCAAGGATCAGCACCTCATCTTTCGATTAGGCATTCTACAGCCTTCCAGACTCAATATTGAGTTCAACAATTTCAGAGCATGACTAGCCTTTTTTATGTATTTATTTTACCATGTGCCTGCCTTAAACTTGGTTTTTCATGTTGTGCTTTTGGACAGAGCTGCTCAATGTTCTGCTATTAACACTCTCCCTGGACTAATGCTTTGTCTTGCACCACAACCATTAACACTCCCTTTGCCTTAGTCCCATGACATGTCTCCTGCCCTCTGTCTTATCACACACCTTCCCTTTTGTTCTCTTCCCCACCTCCCACCCTTCAATTCTTAAAAACGAATGCATTTCTAACCTTTGCCAGTTCTGATGAAAGGTCACAGACTTGAAATGTTAACTCTGCTTCTCTCTCCACAGATGCTGCCTGACCTGCTGAGTATTTCCAGCACTTTCTGTTTCTATTATGTGCTATTCTGTTCTGTGTTTAGTTAATAAGTAGTTTTAAGTTATTAAAGTTGAAAAGACCCAGAGTGGCTGCAGTGTGTGTGAGAGGAAGCTTCCTAATTTGTTGATGCAAGACCTTTTTTCCAGTTTTGGGGGGTGCGTGTGATTCTTTTGTTTGTTTGTTTTTTGTGTAATCACTGTTCTCTGCACGAACTTAAACCTGTTTAACTCTTTGTGGTCTGGAATGGAAGTTGTTTTAAATTATCTGTTTAATGTGTGTCTGCATTTGTAACATTTAATTTTTTTATCATCCATAGAACTTGCATTCTGGCAGTAGTAGTTCCAGTACTTCAAGTTTGAAAACACATGGTAAAATTGTGAGCTGAATTGGGAGCTGGAAGGGAAGTGTAAATTAACTGAAAGTGGATGTTTTAAGTTATGAGATTCAAGGTGGAATTGCTGGCTAGGATCCCAACTCAAATGGGTTTATAAAACATGTGGGAATTCTAATCCGGTTACAAGTTCACAGATGTTAGAATGGGGTTGTTTGAATATTAGACGATGTAAATTGGAATTTGCGTTGTCTGAAGTGATTAATCCTGTGTTGGGTTGATCTTGGGTTAGAGACCTTTTCACAAAAGTTACAAGTTTCATTTTGGGAACCATTGGAGTTCTTGCTCTGAAATAGTTGGGGAAAGGAATTTGGTTCAGAAGAAAACAGGTTGAACAGGTTTGTCTAATCATGGAATGCATTTGTTTCTTGATTTGTTTTTTTGATAAAAAGGAGGGGTGATGGTGACATCATGAGTCCATCTGAGGGCTTTTCCCACCCTCTTTCAAAGCAACAGAGAGTTAATCCCTTCCACTAGCAGCTTAGCTCATCACACAACTTTTAGTTAATTGAAGGTGTATATACAGTTTATTGGGCATTATGAAATTTTAAGTTGATAAATTAACAAATACAGTTGGACATATTAATCCATTGGGCTCCTGACCAGAGCCAAATGGATTCTTTATGTTTTTAAACAGGTGATGATGGTACAGTGAGAACAGCAAGAAATCCAGCAGTTTTGAAAATCTTTCAAGACAGAGTGCGTAAAAACAAGAGATATGAATGTCACCTCTAAACACATGCAAGTACTTTTGCCTGATGTAAAAACACCATTTAAAATCATCATATCTGGGGATAATTATTTAACATTGGAATTGATAAAACAAATTGATGAATTGCTATTCCAAGCACTCAAAAAGTAAGTTTACTTGAAATTTAAGGAGATAGACAAAATTTTAATGAAAAAAAAAAGCTGCTTGTATGCAGGCTGGAAAACTGTTGCTGAGTAAAGTATGATGTCAGTGCTGCTACAGCGAGATAGTGATTCAGGGTCTGTTTGATTCCTCTTTTAAAGAATTATGGCTAATGGACTGTAAAGTTTCTCCAGGGCTCAAAAATAGAATTGTAATTAATGGGAATTGGAAATTAAATCTGGCTGATTCGAGAACTAATAAAGGAATTTTGGTGAAAAAATTGGCAGAATCAGAATTCAAATTGAAATTAATGTGCATAATTTCCAGGAAGTTCAAAACATTTTGGTAAGAGTTAGGAGAATGTAGTTAAGAATTGTAAATTGATAACTTTCTCTTGGAGATTTGTGTCCTTGACTATGTTTTTTTTAACAAAACTGAATTTGACATTCTGGCCACTACCAAAGGCATTGGGACCATGCAGGGGGAAATGAGCAAGGCTATTGAGACACCTCGGCCCCCCCCCCTCCCCCCCCCCCCCCCCCCCCCCCCCGCACTTCCCTTTTCAATCTTTTGTTAAGATCACTGGAGAATCAAGAATGTGTGACAAGATACTGGAACACTGTTGTAAGTGTGCAAATGTTATGTGTTACATGTAAAGTAACTAACACGCAGATTGCATGGTGAAATGCACTGAAAACGGGTCTCAGACATGTTCACCTACTCAACAACAGCACGACCAGGGAATGGTTAATGTGGCCATTAAAGTGAAACATTTTTAAATTATCAAAGCATGGACATATATGCCATAGAGAAATTGATTTTAAAATAATTAGAATAGAATTAAACACACTGGTAATGGGCAGAGGGAGCAAGATTAAAGGTCTGAGAGGCAATTGAAGGGCTAGAAATTATCTGCAAGATGGATAGAGTAAAGGGAGAGCTGGAGAATTTTTAAAGTCCATGCCTAAATTGTTACTTGAAGCAAAAGTACTTACAACAGGCCAATAACTTAGAATTAAAGAGCTTTGGCAAAAGAATAAAGAATTGGTCTAGGGAATCTGGAATTATAGGAACAGTTGTCAAGGAACAGATTATAATGAGGAATGACTTTGTTAAATACCAAATTCCACCTAAGTATATCTCCCAGGTCGATGGAACCACCTGGGTTGCCCCGACTTGACTGAGTGTCTCCACCCAAAGGATGCCTTTGTGTGCCCATATGATATTGTAGAAAACTCTGCTCCAACATATGGATTCACTTGAAACAAAGACCCCCTCAACTGTACAATAGAAATAATGAGCAGATAGAAGTTCCCCGTTTACTCCGCCTACCGGGGTGAGGGAAGGTATTGTGTCGTTACTACCCACACAGAGTATACATATGGCAGTTTAATGTGTCAATTAAATAAGGAAGAATTTGGCTTTAGGCCCTCTCTAACGGTTCAGATAGGAAAAAAGGTCCTACTCAGTATAAGGAATCACCAGCAAATAAATGTCACTGTTAAAAATGACATCAAGAAGCAGTTATATCAATATGTAAGTAGATTTGGTTATGACAGTTCCCCTTTTCTTGAACATCTGACTGACCTATTCCAAAGAATCAATACATCCAATAAACACTTGTATGTCCAGCAACAACAAAATAGTGAGATTAAAAAAGAAATCTCTGGGATAGAAGATGAGAGCCACTGGTGGGACATAGGTTTAAACATTGAAATACCCACTTGGATCAGGATTATTTCCCATATCTTGGTAATTGTTCAATTGTTGATAATTCTGATTTTGGTGTGTGCCTTAAGACAAATCAGGAGAATGATAAAGAAAATGAGAATTAGACAGGAGACAATAAAAGGATATGCCCTCCTTAAGAGATAATGCATGAGAGATCAATGACATCCCACATTTCACCTTCACGATGGGGACCGTAGGAACTAAAGGGTTAACCTCTGCCCTGTTCTATCTGTTGAATGAATATATGTAAGTTATGGTCTGATAAATCTCATGTTTTAAATTAGAATGATTTTAAGTGATGCTGTCGATCTGCTCAGGATTAGTTATACTTTGTATATGTATCAATGGATTAGATTAGAACAAAGTTATGAACTTTGTATTTAGAATCATGTTGTTAAATGTGAAATGTATATTTGTATACTGTAGTGGGGAGATGGTGGGAAATGGTGTTTACTGTAACAACAATAGCAGAAATAGCTTTTCTATGAGACTGAATGTCCTGATAACGAGGCATTCTGCATTTCAATGGAGACAAACTCAAGAGTCACAATAAGGGACAGATTTGTAGGCCCCATGAGATGATAATGCAAGTAAAGATATTCAGAGACCGTTCAACACTGGAATGCTGATGGGGACAGCAAACATTCCCCAATGTGTCACACTGACTTGAGCCATTTAGCTGTCTGCAGAGACAGTGTACAGAGGATAGAGCATATCTGCTGTAGTCTGACTATTATAAACTAATCAAGAAGAGACAATGTACAGAAAGTGAGGTCATAGCTGACCAATCAAAGGGTTAAGACGGACTGTAACCTAATATGGAAGGACGGAACCTGTGGAGGGGGCCATACATGGCAGGTGCTGGGACCACATGAGGTGCAGCGATTCAAGAAGAAACCTACCTACAGTGAACAAAACACCCGACAGTCAACAGAACACCTCAAGAAAGAAAACGGCACCACAACAGCTCAGAAGGCAAGGACCCTATATTCTGCTGTATAACTACTGCCGTTGGTTAAGTATTGCTTGTATATGCTTGCTGTACTTAATAAACTCTCTGTCTTGATTAAGAAACCAGAGTTTGTATATTGTGGATCAAAAGCTAGTCAACATCCCACCTAAACACACAAAAATCTTACAAAGCAAATATAATTGAAGAAATTCATTTACTCAGTGAGTTAGAAAAATCATGGTCATGTTTTTAGTCTGATATGGGAGGAATGCCATGATTGAATGCATGGGCTTGAGTATTAGAGACTAGATGGTACTTGGAAATGAAACTGAAAATAACTCAGTGTTCTGGGGAAAACACTTGACCAGGGGGTTGTTGTAAGGTCAGATAGATATATGCTGCTGGAGTGAACAGAAGTGTTTAATAAAGCTTGTTAAATCTTTGTTAAAGTTAAATCTGTGACTTCAAGTGTGATTCTTCAGCCTGAGCTATGACAGATACCAAGTTCCCGATGCATGATTAGAAACATAGAAAAATAGGAGCAGCAGTAGGCCATTCAGCCCTTCGAGCCTGCACCACCATTCAATACGATCATGGCTGATCATCCAAACTCAGTACCCTGTTCCCATTTTCTCCCCGTACCTCTTGATCCCATTAGCCTTAAGAACTATATCTAACTCTTTCTTGAATATATTTAATGATTTGGCCTCAACTACTTTCTGTGGTAGAGAATTCCACAGGTTCACCACACTCTGGGTGAAGAAATCCCTCCTCATCTCAGTCCTAAATAGCTTACCCCTTATCCTTAGACTGTGACCCCTGGTCCTGGACTCTCCTGCCATCGAGAACATCCTTCCTGCATCTAGTCTGTCCAGTCCTGTTAGAAATTTGTAGGTTTCTATGAGATCCCCTCTCATTCTTCTAAACTCGAGCATATACAAGCCTAATCGACCCAATCTCTCTTCATACGTCAGTCCCACGATCCCAGGAATCAGTCTGGTGAACCTTTGCTGCATTCTCTCCATAGCAAGAACATCCTTTCTCAGATAAGGAGATCAAAACTGCACCCAATACTCCAAATGTATACTCACCAAGGCCTTGTATAATTGCAGCAAGACATCCTTGCTCCTGTATTCGCATCCTCTCACTATGAAGGCCAACATATATAATTACATTTAATTCCCTCATCTATATCATTGATATATATTGTGAATAGCTAAGGTCCTAGCACTGATCTTTGCAGTACCCCACTAGTCACTGTCTGCCACTCAGAAAAAGACCCTTTTATTCCTACTCTCTGCTTCCTGTCTGCCAACCAGTTCTCTATCCATGTCAGTACCCTACCCCCAATCCCATGTGCTTTAATTTTGCATGCTAATCTCTTATGTGGGACCCTATCGAAAGCATTGTTTTCCAAGTGCTCTGCTATTACATCTTTTATAATGGACTCTAGCATTTTCCCCACAACTGATGTCAGGCTTCTTCTTCTTCTTCTTTGGCCTCCTTGTCTCGAGAGACAATGGGTAAGCGCCTGCAGGTGGTCAGTGGTTTGTGGAGCAGCGCCTGGAGTGGCTATAAAGGCCAATACTAGAGTGACAGACTCTTCCACAGATGCTGCAGATAAAATTGGTTGTCAGGGCTGTTTCGCAGTTGGCTCTCCGCTTGTGCTTCTGTCTTTTTTCCTGCCAACTGCTAAGTCTCTTCGACTCGCCACACTTTAGCCCCACCTTTATGGCTGCCCGCCTGCTCTGACGTTCACTGGCAACTGACTCCCACGACTTGTGATCAATGTCACAGGACTCATGTCGCGTTTGCAGATGTCTTTAAAGCGGAGACATGGACGGCCGGTGGGTTTGATACCAGTGGCGAGCTCGCTGTATAATGTGTCCTTGGGGATCCTGCCATATTCCATGCGGCTCACATGGCCAAGCCATCTCAAGCGCCGCTGACTCAGTAGGGTGTATAAGCTGGGGATGTTGGCCGCCTCAAGGACTTCTGTGTTGGAGATATGGTCCTGCCACCTGATGCCAAGGATTCTCCGGAGGCAGCGAAGATGGAATGAATTGAGACGTCTCTCTTGGCTGACATCGTTGTCCAGGCCTCGCTGCCATAGAGCAAGGTACTGAGGACACAGGCTTGATACACGTGGACTTTTGTGTTCCGTGTCAGTGCGCCATTTTCCCACACTCTCTTGGCCAGTTTGGACATAGCAGTGGATGCCTTTCCCATGCGCTTGTTGATTTCTGCATCGAGGGTTACTGGTGATAGTTGAGCCTAGGTAGGTGAACCCTTGAACACTTCCAGAGCGTGGTCGCCAATATTGATGGATGGAGCATTACTGACGTCCTGTCCCATGATGTTCGTTTTCCTGAGGCTGATGTCAGGCTAACCAGTCTATAATTCCCTGTTCTCTCTCTACCTCCTTTTTAAACAGTGAGGTTACATTAGCTACCCTCCAATCCATTGGAACTGTTCCAGAGTCCGGTTGATTTCTTTGCCATTACAATTGAAGAGCAGTGAACAAGGATTCATTGAGGGGAAGCTAAAGACACGGTGTTTTAAAAATTAAACCCTGTTACGGCCAAACCAAGAAAAGGCTAAGAGGGAACCCCTAGGCCCCTTTCTCACCTGGTCATAACAGCTGTCATAAAGAAAACAACAACAACAACAAAAGACACGGGAGCAGAATACATGTTTTGGTTTGGAGTCCCAAATATGTATAGACGGCTGTCACTGGGATCTTCCTAGAACAGTTCTTTCCAGGTGATATTGAAGATCAGTTTGGGTAGGTTTTCCAAGAAATGCAACTACAGAGGCTTCAGATAGGTTTTACAGCAGAAATACTGCAAAAAGTGTTTTCAGTTCCCACACATTCGATACACAGGGTTTCCCCAAATATGCAGGGTTTCTTCAAATACAGTTGGCAATAGGAAACTGACACACTGTTATGCAGGGTTTCTTTTCAAAAGAGAGAGAGAAAGCTGACTCTTCTTTGGCAGGCAAAAAAAAACAACTGTCTTTTGTAACAGTTCAAACTAAAACTAAAAACATTGCAGAAATCAGCCTCCTGACCTCTATAAATCTTGACCTGTCACTTTCTTGTAAAGATCTCCCCAAGTCAAAAACAACCCCTGCTAGGTGATTATTCACAGACAGGTGCCTTCCAGTAAGACTTGTTTACAAGCCAAATCGAGGAACCTTCTGGTGAGTTCTTTTTTAAAAACACAAAGTACAACATCTCTTCAAGTTTCCAGATGAATCAATGTCCATAATTCAACTATAAGTCCTTAATATATATTTTACAAAAAAAAAGTACTCTCTCACACCTATCAAATCCTTTAATCATCTTAAGCATCTCAATTAGATCATCCTTTAATCTTCTACACTCAACGGAATACAACCTAGTCTATACAACCTGTCCTCATAACTTAACACCAGTACAATTCTGGTGAATCTGCACTGCATACCATTCAGAATTAATATATCTTTCTGAGGGTACTGTGCCCTAAACTGAACACAGTATTCCAGATGAAGTCTAACATTAGTCCCACCCCTTTGTATTCTAATACTTAACTCTGTGTAAGAACCTACTGATATCTGAAATTTTCTTTGACTGATTTGAATATATGTCTCATTTTCCTACTCTTGCAATTTAGTTTGAAGTAGTATCCCAAATGTAACCCTTCTGTACTGTTTACTATCTTATATATGTCAATTTTAAAAACAAAGTGATTGATGACAACGCTACGTCATCAGGATGCGCCGTGGGTGCGCACATGCGCACACGGTCTCAGGCCCTCTGCGCATGCGCTGCGGTCCGAATTGCCAGGGACAGTTGCGTGCGATGCGCAGATGACGTCATCGCGTAACGTCATCTTCCTCGGGGAACACGCCAGGTTGGCCTCTGCGCATGCGCAAACTGGTCCTGGCAATTAGGACCGCAGCGCATGCGCAGAGGGCCTGAGCCCGCGTTGTGCGCATGTGCGTCAATACTTCCGAAATCTTCAGCGCGAGTTTTTGGAAAATGGAAGGAGGAGAGGTTTCGTCGGGCATTTTATCTCAATTATTTAGTCATTTTGGACATTTGCTTCATTTTTATTAAGACAGAGAGGAGATTGTTCCAAGGTAAGTTGCTCTGAAAATATTTACATTGTCTGGGGCACCGCATGTGCTCCAGTCCCTGTTGTTAAGTTGGTCTGAAAACATTTCAAGGGAGGGAAGGGAGGGGGGAAAGGAGGGAAGGGAGGGGGGAAGGGAGGGGGGAAAGGAGGGAAGGAAGGGGGGGAAGGGAGGGGGGAAAGGAGGGACGGGAGGGGGGAAAGGAGGGAAGGGAGGGGGGAAAGGAGGGAGAGAAGGAGGAGGGAAGGGAGGGAGGGAAGGAGGGAAGGGAGGGGGGAAAGGAGGGAGGGAAGGAGGAGGGAAGGGAGGGAGGGAAGGAGGAGGGAAGGGAGGGAGGGAAGGAGGAAGGAAGGGGGAGGGGACGGGGGGGGAAGGGAGGGAGGGACGGGGAGGGGAAGGGGAGGGAGGTAGGACGGGGGGGGAAGGGAGGGAGGTAGGGACGGGGGGGGGGAAGGGAGGGAGGTCAGGAGGGAGGGGGGGAAGGGGAGGTCGGGGGGGGAGGGGGGAAGGGAGGTCGGGGGGGAGGGGGGGAGCAGCGGAGCGGAAGGGGAGTGCCTTTTTCTGTGCATGCGCCATAAACACAAGGACTGGCTGATGAGATGGAGCCAATTAATTTGCCCAACAATTGCCCGGAAGCACCTTCGGATGGAGGTGGCCATATGCTGGACATCAGTCGCGTGCCACAATTCATGGATCCTGAGCGTTTCACCCCCTGGCCTAATGATCTGATGGACCATACATACGCCTGCCTGTTCAAAGCTCCACTTACCCCACCTGCGGTACCCTCTCCTTGCTGTTCAGTTACACAGTCACCTGTTCCTGCACCCATCCAAGCAGTGCACGTGGACACACAGCCACATGTTTCCCCATCCGCCCTTGAAACAACCATGCAGAGCCTTGTGAGACTCCGCAATTGCCAGCTGCTGCCTGTCAAGCAGAGAAGGCGTCCAAAGGGGTCAAGCACTTGGGGAACATTCAGCAAGAAGAGACTGAGCACTAAAAGAAAACAAGCATGCCATGTCCAGTGGTAGCACAAATGTGAATGCTCTTGCTGCGTACACAACTGGTGAGGTGGGAGTGCAGCCACACCATTCTCCATCCTCAGTGTTGCTTTAGGGCAAAGGTAGATAAGAGTGAAAGAAATGGAAGATGATGCTGATAGTAGTAGGCAGGATTAAATGGGAATGGATGGGAAGACGCACGAGTAGCATAACCACTAGCAGGGAACAGCTGGGCTAAATGGCCTGCTTTATGTTCATAGTCCAAAAGAAATGTTCTTCTTTTTCCAGCACCCTCACATCATTTATGTTTTCCCTGAGAGCAGCATTGAACCATCATGAGATAGGGGCAGTTACATCATCCTGACTCCTACAGCTGAGGTGGGGTACTAAGTGATTCATTGGCCTATACTGCAGAGCATAAAGCATGCGCAACAGTAATCTCATTGGAGGGAGGGAAGCTCTGACACTGATGTTCTTTCCTTATTTCCTTTCATGTAAAATGTGCCCTTGAGAAAACAATCCTTGACACTTAAGGACGGCATTCCAGCAAAGGAGGCAGTGCAGGAGATGACGCAAGGATGTGATGATTCCTGCATCTGAGGTGGGTAATAAGTGCTTCATTGGCGACGTTATCAATTGGTGCCTTCACTGCAGAACTTAAAAAGGTGTGCACAACAGTAATTTCAGTGGATGGAGGGAGGCAAGCTCTGACTCTGATTTGCTTTATTTCTTTTCATGTAAAACATGCCGTCGAGAAAACAATCCTCGAGACTTACGGTCAGCATTCAAGCAACGAAGGCAACTGGATCATACTGCGGAGGCTCATCACGATGTGGGAAAGGAACATTGCATTTATGGATGAATTGGGACCGCACATTGGGATGCGCTTGGGGAACATTCACCAAGAATAGACTGAGCTCAGACTCTTGTGACTTTGCCTTCTTCACATGGACAATACATAGTGGAATAGAGAGCCAAGCGTTCATTCACCACAAGGCTCTCCAGGAACAATCTCTTTAGCTGTGCATAGCAGAGACTCGGCCTGTCTGTCTAACGGGAATGCTGGAAACACAACACCATGTATCCATGCACAGCAGTTCCTCGGATGCTTAATGAACTTAATAAAACTTTTCAATAATTAAACCCAGAATTGTTGAGGTTTTGTTTTGCATGCTATTTCCCCGACTTTGCAACTGCACTTCAGATATTCAACTATGGTGGAGGAGTGGAGGTAGGGGGGTAGAGGGAGGGGTGGGTGACGAGGGGGGAGGGGTGGGGAGAGCAGGGAGGGGTGGGGAGAGGGACCATGCAAAATGCAGGGACCAGACAGTTGCAATGCCTGAAGTACATGTGGAGAAGGGGAGAGAGCAACTGGATTGGGCATCCGCAGCTGGAGGGAACGGCTGAATGGAGAGGGCCGGAAGCGAGAGGCCGTAGAGAGCCGCGGGGAGCAAGCGTGCGAAGACCTTGGTGTCACCGGGTCCAGGGACTGGCCAGTAAGTCTTTTGCTGTTGTGTTTATGGCGCTATGCACCGAAAAAGGCACTCCTCTTCCGTTCCGCTGCTCCCTCCCCCCCACTCTCTCCCCTTCCTCCCTCTCCCTCCTCCCCCCCCTCCCCCCCTCCCCTCCCCCCCACTTCCCCCAGCTCTCCCCCTCCCCCCTTCTTTACCCCTCCCTCCTTCCCCCTCCCTCTTTCTCCCCCCCTCCCCCTCCCCTCTTTCTCCCCCCCTCCCTCTCCCCCCTCCTTCTCCCCCCCTCCCTCCCCCTCCCTCTCCCCCCTCTTTCTCCCCCGTCCTTCTCCCCCCTTCCCTTTCTCTCCCCCTCCCTTCCCCCCTCCCCCTCTCCCCCCTTCTCCCCCCTCTTTCTCCCCCCCTCTTTCTCCCCCCTGACTCTCCCTCTTTCTCCCCCCCTCCCTCTCCCTCTCCCTCTCTTCTCCCCCCTCCCTCTCCCTCTTTCTCCCCCCTCCCTCTTTCTCTCCCACCCCCCTTTCTCTCCCCCCACCCCCCCTGGCACCGCTACCGCTGGTCTCCCCGCGCTGCCTCTCCCCGCCCCCCGCGCTGCTCTCCCGGCCCGCTCCACTCTCTCACTCCGGCCATTGTATACTGCCACGTGTTCGTTAGGTTGCCTCTGTGTGATTTTTTGAACAGCGCCATCTTTAGTCCTGGCAGCTGCTACAGTCGCAAGCTGTGACGTTTTCGTGGCACATGCTGTATTTGCACATGTGCCAAAACAGCGCCACCTACCGATCGCGTTGTCAACAATTGCGGTTTTTTAAAAAACACCTGTGAGTTTCCTTCTTTCAAATGTCAAAGGCCTCAAAATTCGAAAGCACCAAGCCTTTTTCTCAGGTGTAAAATTGGGACCTCAGCATTGGAATATGACGTGCTTAAAAGTCACCTAAAACAAATGTTAGGCATATTATTTCAATATGCAAAAAAAACATTTTTTATTCTTTCATGGGATGTGAGCATTGCTGGCAAGGCCTGAATTTGTTGCCCATCCTTAATTGCCTTTGAGAAGGTGGTGGTAAGTAGCCTTCTTGAACCGCTGCCATTCATTTGGTATACGTACACAGACACAGCGCTGTTAGGAAGAGAGTTCCAGATTTTTGACCATGATCAACCTGAGTTTTTAATGGTCAACAAGACTATGAAACCAATCTCTTACAGCCTGTGAGAGAACCAGTGAAAGGTTCCACTCTGAGGCTACAGAGACAGAATGAGATTTTCAGTGACTTTCCTGTAACTCGGGTGGCTTTCATGTAAATATACATGTACTTGTATCTTTAGAATCATAGGGCTGAATTTTAACTTGCAGGAGTGTGTGGATTTGGGAGCTGGACGGTTAAAAGCGAGGAAATTGACAGCTTATTGGGAAGCTGGTTTCAACCCGCCAGCTTTCACATTCAACTGCAGCGTGCTAGGCTGTGTGTAAGCAACCCTCTCAGGAGAGGTGAGATGTCAATTTTGATATGTTAATCCCTAAATAACAGCGATATTAGCATGGCTTTTGCAATTTAACTTGCCAGTGAAAGCAAGGTGCGTACATAACATCAATTGAGGATGCTGAAGATGTGACAGGGAAATATGCCAAAAAGTATTAAAAATCTCTCAGTTGCTCATTTTGTATGCTTGATCTTCACTTTGGAGTTCTATTATATCAGATCAGCATGGGTGCCGCTTATGATGTTTTATTTTGGACCTCAGATGAGGACCAAGATGGCCAACAGTATCACAGCAGGAGCAGGAGGAAGAGAACCACCAGCAACAGCAGGAGCAGGAGCTAGAGCAGAAGCAGCCTGTTCCTCACAAACCTGCAGCTCCAAAGTAGAAGAAGGGATGAACATGGTGGTGCAGCTCACAGGAGGCCATATCTACAACACAGGGAGTTCAGACAGAGGATACGCTTTCTCAACGTGTTGGAACACCAATGTCTCAGGAGTTTCAAGATCTGGCGTCAGGTGGTGGCAGAAATTTACAGCCTGCTGGAACAAAGATCTGATGTCAAGTGGGCCTGGTGGCCATGCTTTATCAGTGGCTGTCAGAGACACCACTGCCCTCAACTTATTTGCTTTTCGATCATTGCAAGGCTTTACAAAAGGCATTTACAGGACCTCAAAGTCAGTGGTCCACAGGGGAGTAAGACAGGTGATTAGATTGATGGTTTGTTTGTCAGGACTGACAATTATGTCAACTTTGATTTATGGCTTTCCACAGGTGCAGGGTGCTTTCAACTGTGCACAAGGGGCAATTAACAGACCCACAGATCACCCAGGAATATTCATCAATTGCAAGAGCTTCCATCCTCAACATGCAGCTGGCATGCAACCACAAAACAATATTTATGAAGATGCGCACAAGATGCCCCAACAGCTGCCAAGATGCTTTCTTGCTTTCATCCTGCAGCAGACCATCCACCTTAATCTCTTCACACCTCAAAGCAGACATACCAGCTGGCTGCTTGGAGACAAGGGAGACCCACTTAAAACATGGCTGACGACGCCCATAAGGAACCCAACCAATGAGAGTCAGGAGCAATACAGTGAAGGCCATGCGACAACCAGATGTGTTATTGAGCAAGCCATCAGCATGCTGACGATGCACATCAGGTTCCTGAATAGATCTGGCAGTGTCCTTCAGTATGCACCAATCAGGGTCTTCGGAATGGTTGTGTGTGTACTCTGCAAAACATTGGCCTGCAGTGAAGTTTGGAACTGCAGGAGGAACAAGGTTCAAAGTACAGAACCTCTTCGGATGATTCCAAAGAGCAAGAGAAGGAGGAGGCGGAGATGGAATGTGATGCAGCCAAGGTACCAGCAACAGAGCACATTACTGCCCAAGGTGCCCTCATTATTGCAAGATTCACTTAGGTTCCGCCAGTGCACCCATCATACAGCCACATGCAAAAGCCATTTCCCCATCATCCTTCCCCAAAACAAAGCAGTCCTTCAAACAACCAAGCATCCCTTTCGTAATCCCCCATTGCTTGAAAGAAAGAAACACTTGCATTTAGATATCACCTTTCAAAACCGCAGGACATCCCAAAGTGCTTTACAGCCAATTTTTGAAGCATAATCATTGTTGTAATTTTTAAAATTCGTTTCATGGTATGTATGTATATCATGTGTATATCTCGTACCTAGTAAGAGGTACCTAGTACCCAGGCCTCGCTGCCGTAGAGCAAGGTACTGAGGACACAGGCCTGATACACTCGGACTTTTGTGTTCCGTGTCAGTGCGCCATTTTCCCACACTCTCTTGGCCAGTCTGAACATAGCAGTGGAAGCCTTACCCATGCGTTTGTTGATTTCTGCATCTAGAGACAGGTTACTGGTGATAGTTGAGCCTAGGTAGGTGAACTCTTGAACCACTTCCAGAGCGTGGTCGCCAATATTGATGGATGGAGCATTTCTGACATCCTGCCCCATGATGTTCGTTTTCTTGAGGCTGATGGTTAGGCCAAATTCATTGCAGGCAGACGCAAACCTGTCGATGAGACTCTGCAGGCATTCTTCAGTGTGAGATGTTAAAGCAGCATCGTCAGCAAAGAGGAGTTCTCTGATGAGGACTTTCCGTACTTTGGACTTCGCTCTTAGACGGGCAAGGTTGAACAACCTGCCCCCTGATCTTGTGTGGAGGAAAATTCCTTCTTCAGAGGATTTGAACGCATGTGAAAGCAGCAGGGAGAAGAAAATCCCAAAAAGTGTGGGTGCGAGAACACAGCCCTGTTTCACACCACTCAGGATAGGAAAGGGCTCTGATGAGGAGCCACCATGTTGAATTGTGCCTTTCATATTGTCATGGAATGAGGTGATGATACTTAGTAGCTTTGGTGGACATCCGATCTTTTCTAGTAGTCTGAAGAGACCACGTCTGCTGACGAGGTCAAAGGCTTTGGTGAGATCAATGAAAGCAATGTAGAGGGGCATCTGTTGTTCACGGCATTTCTCCTGTATCTGACGAAGGGAGAACAGCATGTCAATAGTCGATCTCTCTGCACGAAAGCCACACTGTGCCTCAGGGTAGACGCGCTCGGCCAGCTTCTGGAGCCTGTTCAGAGCGACTCCTATAACACTTAATAATAAGCTTATATGTCCATTTTTGCAGTATGGAGACCAGAACTGTGCTCAGAGCTCTCAGGACACCCTGATAAGTGTCCTAAACAAGTTGAACATAACTTCACTACTTTTGAAATCTATAGGCCTGGAAATAAATCCAAATGCTTGGTTAGCATTTTTAATTACTCTTCTACCCCACTCAGTTTCTTATTTTCTAAGGTGTAGGTGATAGTTCTGTTATTCATTTTTTTTGTATAAGATGTGAGCATCACTGGCAAGGCCAGCATTTATTGCCCATCTCTAATTGCCCTTGGGAAGGTGTTGGTGAGTCATCTTCTTAAACCACTGCAATTCATATAATGTAGTTACA
Organism: Heterodontus francisci; assembly: GCF_036365525.1. Taxonomy (NCBI): domain Eukaryota; kingdom Metazoa; phylum Chordata; class Chondrichthyes; order Heterodontiformes; family Heterodontidae; genus Heterodontus; species Heterodontus francisci. Next base: position 162,662,518 of record NC_090375.1, on the reverse strand, counting down.
CCCACAGTGCTGTTAGGAAAGGAGTTCCAAATTTTTGACACAGTGACAGTGAAGGAACAGCAATATAGTTCCAAGTCAGGATGGTGTGTGACTTGTGGGGAACTTGCAGGTGGTGGTGTTCCCATGTGTCTGCTGCCCTTGTCCTTCTAGGTGGTAGGTCATGGGTTCGAAAGGTGCTTCTAAGGAGCCTTGGTGAGTTGCTGCAGTGCAAATGATACATGCTGCTGCCACTGTGCACTGGTGGTGGAGGGAGTGAATGTTTAAAGTGTTCAATGGGATGCTAATCAAGAAAGCTATGTTGTCCTGGATAGTGTTGAGCTTCTTTAGTGTGGTTGGAGCTGTATTCATCCAGGTAAGTGTGGAGTATTCTATCACATTCCTCACTTCTGTCTTGTAGATGGTGGACAGGTTCTGGGGAGCCAAGAGGTGAGTTACTCACCACAGAATTCCCACCATCTGACCTGCTGTTGTAGCCACATTATTTATATGACTGGTCCAGTTCAGTTTCTGGTCAATGCTAAGCCCCTAGGATGTTGATAGTGGGAGATTCAACAACGGTAATGCTGTTGAATGCCAAGGGGAGATGGTTAGATTCTCTCTTGTTGGAGATGGTCATTGCCTGGTACTTGTGTGGTGCAAATATTACTTGCCATTTATCATCCCAAACCTGAATGTTGTCAGATCTTGCCACATGCAGGCATGGACTGCTTCAGTATCTGAGGAGTTGCGAATGGTACTGAACATTGTGCAATCATCAGCGAACATCCCCACTTCTGACCTTATGTTGGAGGAAAGGTCATTGATGAAGCAGCTGAAGATGGTTGGGCCTAGGACACTACCCTGAGGAAGTCCTGCAGCAATGTCCTGGGACTGAGATGATTGGCCTCCAACAACATCATCTTCCCATCGAAGTCCATCACCTCATATTAATCTATGTTAATAGTCATTTGTCACCAGTAAGATCTTTTAAATGATCTTTTGTATTATATTGCATTTTTCTTCAGTATTAGCTATAACCTCTAGTTTGGTACCATATGCAAATTCTGATATTGAGCCACTTATTCTTGAGTCCAAATCATGAATGTAAATTATAAGTAAGTAGTCCCATCATTGGTCCTTGTGGAACAACACCTTTTACCTTCCTCCAGTCTGAATAACTGCCCTTTACACCTGCTCTCTGCTTTCTATGTTTTAGCCAATTTGCTATCCATTCAGCTATTTGCCCTCTGACTCCACATGCCCTAATCTTTGTTATGAGAAGATCATATGGTACCTTTTCGAAGGCCTTTTGAAAATCCAAGTGTATGCCATCAATTTCATTATCCTTTTCTACTCAAACCATTACCTCTGCAAATAATTCTATTAGGTTAGTTAAACCTTTTGGAAGCCATGCTATTTCTGTCTCTAGCTGCTCTATCACTTCTTTCAGTATAGAGTCCAGTGTCCTTCTCACCACTGACATTAAGCTGACATGGTCAATAGTTGCCAGGTTTTTGTATGTAGGAACAAAATTGGCTGTCTTCCAGTCCTCAAGCACTAATTGCTCTTCTATGGAACCTTTGTACATATTAAAAAATCTCTGTTATCTCCTCCCTAGTTTTCTTGAGCACTGTGGGTGCACACCATCCAGACTTGAGGTTTTATCCTCCATTAGTTTTGTTAGTTTGTCAATTATTTTCTCCCTTTCTATTTTGTTATCATCATTGGTAATAGCTGAGGTGAAGAAGATTTTCAATACTTATGCTATTTCTCTGTCATTACCTGTGGGTTAATCCCTTCCATCCTTTAGTGGCCTTATCCCTACTTTAATTTTGTTTTGTTAGTAAAGTGTTCATAGATATTTCTTTCTTTATTCTTTATTCCTTAATCATTTGATTTCCTAATTTCTATACCTTCTTGATCTTTTTAAAGCTTCTCCTCTAATTTCTTTGTATTCCCTTTTGTCCTCTTCTTTAGTACTTTTTATGTGTATTTTTCTTTAGATACAGTTATTCCTCGTTTAACGTGGTAGATGCATTCTTGAAAAGTGCCGCATTAAGCAAAAGCAATTTCCCATAAGAAATAATGGAAAAGGTGTGGGTTGAGAGAGGATAGAGATATTACATCTAACAATTATTACATTTAAAAAATAAAAAATATTAATGCAATGAAATGTAACTTAGCTGAGATGGTGCTGGTGGTTGCTTGCTGTTGTGCTGTGTGGGGTTGAGTGGCGAGTGGTGGAGTTATTGATGGATCATCAGGATTGTCAACTGAAGATGATGATAGAGATGGAGCCATATGGGGCTGCACATCTTCTCCTTTCAAGTTTAAAGGCCTAGGAGCATCAGGATTGTCACTTGAGGATGCCTTTTGGTAGATTTTATAAACGTGTCAAGCGACAGTTGTGTTACTAGTCTCATTTTTTCTTTATAAAGCTCATGAAAGCTTCGTATGGCATCATTCATTAGTCTGGCTACTTTACAGCTGTGTTCTCTATCTGCATCTGCATCATCTTCATCAAAGATTGCCAGTGCTTGCTCAACATGATGGAAAGTGTTTGACAATCTCTTTGTAGTCAATATGCGAGCAGCAGGCCCAGCATCAGCAACCTCCTGTTCCTTCTCCCGTTGCTCATCCAAATGCATCAACTGTTCATTCGACAACTCCTTGTGTGATGCAACCAACTCCTCCGCATCAGCCTCCTCCACCTCCTCAAAACCAACCTCTTTGGCTAAACTGATGACCTGACGTCTCACTTTGGTCACGACCTCGACCATCCAGAAGCCCGTAAAAGTCATGAGCACATTCAAGGCACAATTTTCACCAAACTCTATTCATACAGGCAGAGGCTGCTTCAGCCCACAACTCGGCAATGATATCGATGGCACCCTTGATATTGATGGCATGTTGAAACACCTTAATTGTGGATTTCTCTTCACCGTCTGTTATGTTAATTAATTTGGTGAATGTTCGACATAAATAATATGCCTTGAATGCGGCAACCATACCTTGATCCATGGGTTGGATCAACAATGTCATGTTGGGTGGTAGGAAAACCACCTTAATGTTCTAAGGCTAGCAGTACCATTCTCTAACTGATCCCACAGTGCCTTGGGTAAATGCTCCATTTTTGTATGTATGTATATCATGTATATATCTATTTAGCTACATCGGCAACAATTTTCCCCCTACAATCCTCCCTTTCGATGAAGGACTACTCTTAGTCCTGTTAACCGACATACCTACTTTATTATCCCTGTTTTAACACCATCCAGTATTCCTTGCCTCTACGTGCTGGCCAGTCACGCGATTTCAGGAATCCCAGTCACTTAGAGCAAATCAACATGTCCCAAATTATTGTGTCCCTTTGAGGTTAACCTCTTGTGTTGTTCCTTTACCAAAGCCTTTGCTTTCTTTCACATTATATAGAGTCGGCATGATCTACAAGCCAATATTCCCCAGTTGAGAGCCAGGATCAATTGCACTCCCACCAACACGTGCGATATTATCCTGATCCAAAGATGAATATTGACCTTCATCCCCCAATCCCAAACTCTTTTCTACCAGCTTGTATTTTGAATTTCCCGTTCAATATTTTCCTTGAGAACCTTTAACTTTCTTTTTAACTGATGGTGAAGCCTCACTGAGTGACCTACTTTGTCCCGTAATCCCCCCAGTTCTTCCTCCAGGTGTGGGATTGGGGCTTGCTCTGGCTCCTTATAATCCTGAAGGTGATCATGGAGCTGATCAGTTACATTAATAGTCTCTAATCCCCTTTGTGGTATGTAAATAATCCGGGCTTGCCCTATAGTTACTGGCTGCCGAGAGGTAATGCAAAAGTCTGAATATGGTATGGGGCAACGCAATCCTCCAAAACGGTAGGATGTCTCAGTGGTGGATAAACAGTACTTTCCTCTTCTCTGGTGGCCCGACCTTGCAAAGTGCTGGGGAGCGGGGATTATTTCTAAAACACACCCCTCCGTACGATTGAATCCACATTCATCTAATTCCCCCTGTCCCACTGGGTGAGGGCAGACTGTTATTCCACCTTGCTATTTACACCCGATAAGAGAGACTCCATACAAAGTCTGGTTCTTTCTTGTCGCATGTGTCTCTGTCAGATAGTATCGGAGGGAGGTATTGCCCTGTATTGCCCCGATATTATCAAGTTGGTAATGAAGGTACAGTCGTCAAAATAGGAATCATAAGGACCATTCCTATTTTTTTTTCCAAAATATACTTTATTCATAAAAATCTGTAAAAAATACATTCCAAACAGCACCGAGTCGGACACTACAAAGAGTGCAAAGGAGATCTCCTTTTGAGTTTCCTTCAATACAGAAATGAGTTACTTCACAACCCTTCCATTTCATTTTACATGCCATGTACATTTTACAACAAACAAATATTTTCCGGATACAGTTCGAGGGGTTTTTCATGGATGCAGCCCCTCAGTTCACTTTGATGGGGGGACCTTACACAGTGGTCTTTCCCCATGGAGCCTTTGCCACAGCTGCCCCAAGCTTTAGTGCGTCCCTCAGCAAGTAGTCCTGGACCTTGGAATGTGCCAGTCTGCAACATTCGGTCGTGGACAACTCTTTGCGCTGGAAGACCAGCAAGTTTCGGGCAGACCAAAGGGCGTTTTTCACCAAATTGATAGTCCTCCAGCAGCAGTTGATGTTTACCTCGGTGTGCGTCGCTGAGAACAGCCCGTTGAGGACAGACTCCTGTGTTACAGAGCTGCTTGGGATGAAACTCGACAAACACCACTGCATCTCTTTCCACACCTACTTTGCAAAGACACGTTCCAGAAAGAGGTGGACAACCGTCTCTTCCCCACCACAGCCACCTCGAGGGCATTGTGCGGAGGGGGTGAGACTTCGGGTGTGCAGGAAGGATCTGACGGGGCGGGCTCTGCTCACCACCAGCCAAGCTACATCTTGGTGCTTGTTTGAAAGTTCTGGTGATGAGGCATTCTGCCAAATGACTTTGGCAGTCTGCTCGAGGAACCATCTGACAGGATCCACCATCTCCTTTTCCCGTAGGGCCTTGAGGACATTCCGTGCAGACCACTGCCTGATGGATTGGTGGTCAAAGGTGTTTTTCCGCAGAAACTTTTCCACGAAGTATAGGTGGTACGGCACGGACCAACTGGATGGAGCGTTTCGCGGCAATGTGACCAGACCCATTCTTCACAACACTGGGTATAGATAGAACCTCAGCATGTAGTGACACTTGGAGTTTGCGTACTGGGGATCTACACACAGCTTCATGCAGCCACACATGAAGGATGAGGGCGATGTTGGGTACATTTTTCCCGCCGTTATCCAGAGGTTTGAACATCGTGTTTCTCCAGACCCAGTCCATTTTGGATTCCCAGATGAAGCGGAAAATGGCTTGGGTGACCGCCACAGCGCAGGAGTGGGGTATAGGCCAGACCTGCGCCACGTACAGGTGCGCCTCGCACCTGATGACCACGTTCTTACCCATAATGAAGAGAGATGACTCCCATATGCTCAGCTTATGTTGTACCCTGGCTACTCGCTCCTTCCAGGTTTTGGTGCATGCCCCGGCGCTTCCGAACCATATCCCCAGCACCTTCAGGTAGTCTGACCTAACGGTGAAGGGGACAAAGGATCGGTCAGCCCAGTTCCCAAAGAACATGGCCTCGCTCTTGCCGTGGTTAACTTTGGCTCCCGAGGCCAGTTCGAGCTGGTCGCAGATGCTCATCAGTCTGCGAACGGACAGCGGATCCGAGCAGAAGACGGCGACGTCATCCATGTACAGGGAGGTTTTAACCTGAGTGCCTCCACTGCCTGGGATTGTCACCCCTCTTATGCTCGCATCCTTCCTAATAGACTCAGCAAAGTGTTCAATACAGCAAACAAACAGGACAGGGGGGAGAGGACAGCCCTGTCTGACTCCAGATTTGATCGGGAAACTTTCTGATTCCCACCCATTGATTGAGATTGCGCTACTGATGTTTGTGTAGAGCAGTTGGATCCAATTGCAGATTCCCTCCCCAAACCCCATTTTGGAAAGCACATCCATCATGTAGGTGTGCGATACCCTATCAAAAGCCTTCTCCTGGTCCAGGCTGATGAGGCAGGTGTCCACCCTCCTGTCCCGTATATAGGCGATCGTATCCCTGAGTAGCGTGAGACTATCAGAGATCTTCCTGCCAGGTACAGTACAGACTGATCAAGGTGAATCACCAACTCCGGATCAGACTTGACTCGACTGGCTATGACTTTTGACAGAATCTTGTAGTCAACATTAAGCAGTGAGATGGCCCGCCAATTTCTGATTTCTGCCCTCTCCCCCTTCCACTTGTAGATGAGGGTGATGATGCCTTTCCTCATGGATTCTGACACGCTGCCGGCCAGGAACATACTCTCGTATACTTCCAGCAGGTCCGGGCCAACCCTGTCCCACAGGGCCGAATACAACTCAACCGGTAAGCCATCGCTTCCGGGAGTTTTACTCGTCTCAAAGGACTTGACGGCCGTTGTCAGCTCGTCCAGAGTTAGCGGCTTGTCCAGTCTCTCCCTCATGCCGTCATCTAAGACCTCTGTAATAGACGACAGGAAGGACTGGGAGGCTGTGCTGTCTGTGGGCTTCGCATCATACAGCGCAGCATAAAATAATTTGCTGATCCTTAGTATGTCGGACTGCGAAGACGTTACCGAGTCATCCTCTTCCTTCAGGCTTCTGATCACAGAGCTCTCTCTGTGTACCTTTTGGAAGAAGTAACGCGAGCACGTCTCATCCTGCTCAATGGAGCGGACTCTGGACCGGAAGATGATCTTGGAGGCCTCTGTGGCAAAGAGCGAGGCCTGCTGGCTCTCACCTCATGGAGGTCCTCCTTGACCTCAACCCCCATCGACTGCAGCCGGAGCAGATTTTGCATACTTTTCTGGAGTCAGGACATTTCTCTCTGTCTCTGTCTCGCCCTCTGAACACCTTTGAAGATAATGAACCTCTTGATGTTCTCCTTGATCGCCTCTCACCAGTGAACTGGAGACTCAAAGAGGGGTTTTACGGTCCTCCAACCTTTGTAATCCCTTTTGAGTTCCTCAACGTTCTCGGGGGTTCGCAGTGTAGCATTAAGCTTCCACGTCCCTCTGCCAACCTGCTGGTCGTCCTGTAAGTGACAGTCGGCCAGTTAGAGGCAATGGTCGGAGAAGAACACTGGCTTGACGTCAGTGGATCTGACCGTGACAGCACGGGACACAAACAGGAAATCAATCCTGAAATGGGCAGACCTGTCCGATCTTGACCATGTGTATCTACACTGCGCTCCATCTGCAGGTTTGCTGAAGCTTGGCATCTTTAACTGTTTCTATTAGGAATCTGGACGTAGCATCCAGTTTGCTGTCGTCTCTGCCGGATCGTCCAGCTGCATTGATGATGCAGTTGAAGTCACCGCCTAGAATGACCGGCCTGGACGTCGCCAGCAGCAGTGAGAGCTGCTGGAAGATGGTCAGCTGCTCACTGCATTGAACTGGGGCATACACATTGATCAACCAGAGCGGAGCATTGTTGTACATTACATCTGCTACGAGGGGGCGACCGCCCACCACCTCCTTAACTTCGGAGACGGTGAAGTTACCTCCCCGCAGCAGAATACCCAGGCCGGAGGAACGGGAATCATTACCCCCTGACCAGATCGATGGCCTGTGGGACCACCATCGCCACCATTACCTGTAGGTTCTGAGGTGTGGTATTCCTGCAGAAACAGTAGGTCGGCTTTGACCTTGGTGAGGTAATCCAAGGTTGAAACACATTGTGTAGTGGATTTAATGCTACGCACGTTAATTGAAGCAATTTTTAAAGTTAGATTTTGCTTCCCATACCATTTGTCTTTGCTAGTCCCAGTCCTTCGGGATGTTCCTGCATACCCATAGTGTACACAAGCTGTTTCACGATTGTTGGGCTCAGAAACCCCTCCTGGTTTCTCATGCAGGATTTGTTCCACTGGGGTGACATCGCGGGGGTGGGGGGGGGGGTCTTGTAGGCAACAAGGATTGGGCTGTCCTCTGCTGTTCACCTCTGTTCCTCCTCGAAAACATCACTGCTCCCGGCTTCCCGGAGCTGAAGTGTGCCAGACGTGTCGTTGCTCTCGGTGTCCCAGAGCTGGGATGCGCTGGGCATGTCGTTAGGTTTGGCGCTTTGGGTTTGGGGCGCCCTGGGCCCATCACAGCTTCCAGTGCCCAGGGGCTGGGGGGCTTTATCTTCCCGCTCCTTTGAGTTCTGTCATCTCTTTTGCAGGTGCCATTTTTCCGGCACTTCCTCGTCCAGTAAGGAGGAGCTGCTGTAGTCTGTCTCAGACGGTAGCCTCCTCTTGCCACTGGTTTGGGTGGTTGCCTGTTCCGCTTTTGGAGGTTTTTTCTTTGTGGTTTTCCTTTGTACCACTTGCGACTGACCTGTTTGTCCATCTGCTGCCTCTTCCTCCATTGATTCTGTCTGTGGAGGAGGGGTTTCTGGGCACAGTGTAGGTGCTGGGTCGCTGGTTTCAGCTGCCTCCCCTTTCTTCTCCTTCTCAGGTAGACTTTCCTCACTGCGGAGAAGGTTGCTGGTCTCCTTCCCAGCACCAGATGCATTCGTCGTTCCTTCTCCGGGCCTTTTCTTGGACCTTGCCGCCTGAGCATAACTGAGGCAGCGTTTGGGGCAGGCTTTGTAGAAGTGGCCTGCCACACCGCACAAGTTGCAACACTTACTCTGCTTACTGTCTTTGGTCTGATGGCCTTCCTTCTTGCAGTTCTTGCAGACAACCGTACTGCAGTTAGCTGCCACGTGACCAGATTTGCCATAGGTGCGACAAACTCTGGGCTGCCCAGCGTAGACCAAGAAGCCTCGACTTCCCCCGATAGCGAAGCTGGAGGGAGGGTAGATAATGGCTCCATTGGCATCGACCTTCAAGGTCACCTTGACCTGCCGTTTGCTGGTCCAAATCTCAAATGGGTCCTTGAGGTCAGTGTTGCTGCCGGGCACCTTGACGTACCTGGTGAGAAAGACGGGTACATCCACGACAGGAACATGGGGATTATAGAGGTGAATTGTCACCACCCGGTCATGTTGCGATGGCTGCGTGAAGAGTGGCTCCACTGTGAGGATGGACAGTGGCGCCCGATCCCCTTTCTCCTTGAACACCTTCAGGAACTTGATGCATCCCGCCACATTCTTAAACATCACGTCGAAATATCCACTGCTGGGGAAGTCCTGCAGGCAGAAGATGTCCGGAGCTTGGAATCCACGGCAATCGATGAGGATTTTCTTGATGAAGAAGGTACGATTAACCGGTGCATCTCCTTCCTTGTCCTTCACCACCACCTGAACAGTGTTACGCACTCCCTGGCCTGAAGATCGAAGATTGGTTATAGCCATTTTACTCAAAGCATACCCAGGAAAGGATCAAAGGCCACTGATCATGGTTTCTCCCCTGCCAGGTAAGTAAGGACCATTCCTATCCCAGATACCTGGCTGGCTTCACAATTAGGGACCACTGGATATACCCTGGTCAAACCCTTTAGGGTGCAATTATCCAGTACCCCTTTAAGTCCCGCCAGGTGGGCCAGTTGTGCACTGTCAATCCAATCTGGTACCTCCCCACTTTGGATCTGATCGAGGTTGTGTCTCATTTGCTCCACCATCCACAACCCATAAGCATGGCACAACTGTCCCTGCCGAAGCTTCTCTGCGTCTTCTTGTTCTCTATCAATTAAGCGGTTAATGGTCTTGGCATGGGCTTCCAGCACTGAGACCATCTTTATACATTTGTAGAAAGGCGGGGTTCTGCCTCGTGGCATTTACTATGCCACTATGTGCAATGAAAGCCTCGAACTTTCAGTTGCCGTACTCTAGCGCGCTCTCTCCCTTTTTCTGTGTGACCCCTATTACTAAATTGCAATTGACTGGGACTACACCCAGGACTGCTGTAACATCAGCTTTAAACATTGCAAGGGCCTGCTCCTGCTGTTGTGCAGTTGCAGTCAGGTCTGCACAATAAGTTGCATCTTGATGGGCCGCTTGCAGCTACCCCCAATAATTCTCAGGTAATTTAGTCCTAACCAGCGTGGCTATGTCCCGATTGTGGAGATTATGGTATATGCGCATCTCTCTTATTTTCTGCCAGAATACCTCGTTATTCTCTCTGGCCTTTAGGACAGGCAACGTGTCCAATAATTTCAGGGTGTCACTAGGGGACAGGGAGGTGTAAGTCATACGCAACTGTGCCGGTCTGCAGGGTTGTGCCCGGACGCCACCCCATGCGACCTGAGGGGCAACGTCTGGAGTGTACTCAACCTTTACAGGAGCAGCTTTTGCCAGTTCATCGGGTGCATGTGGAGGGGGTGATTCCCATTGATTGCATTCACGCGCCTCCTCTTCTAGCGATCCCCAATCCATCTCAGTATCTTCACTAATTGGGGCGATTGGTTCATTTTCCAAAGCTGGCAGTATGGTCCGTCAAGACATTACAGTAGCTTGTTTCTTATTCTGTATGAAACGGTTTAACTTTTTTGCCAGCTCTACATGAGCCCGGAGTACCAGAATCTAGGCTTTCTCATCTCTATCCTTTTTTTCATTTTGCAACCACTCCCTTTGTTTTGCAGGAGGGTCATGGGGATTCCATTTAGATTTAATCATCTTATCAATAAGTTTCTTGTTCTTAACTGCCAAATAGCACGTAAGGGACCCCTCCGGTCCCCACTCGAGCTCTGCTTTCTCATTGGCCATACTTCGGTATGATCAGCACCATTTCTTTTTACCCTCAGAGGTCCGCCTTTCAGTCCGGTGCGACTTGTAGTAAACTAACAATTGCCCACTCTCAGAGGTCCGCCTTTCAAGTCCACTCTCAGAGGTCCTCCTTTCAGTCCGCTGTGACTTGTAGTGAACTGTCAACTCTCAGAGGTCCACCATTCACCTCCAGCGCGATTTGTAGTGAACTGTCAACTCTGCCAACTATCGGGTCACAAGCCTGTCACAACTTTACAACCAACTTATGGTAACTCATACAATACCCGATAACGCGTCCTCATGAGCTGCCTACCACCGTTTGGTGACTGGTCAGACTCCTCTACAATTTGGATATCCCAGTCGCTGAACACCACCACCCGGTCCTGGGGAGAATGAATAAACATACTCACCCGGTATTCTGTCGATGGTGGGCGCTCTTCGATATCCTGTTCGTCCCAAGTTCGGAATCAGGCACTGGCCAACTCCCCCTTGGCCCCTTAGTTCCCTTCGCCCACTTGATCCTGGCCGTCATGTGGGACTAAGTCCTCTTAATTCAGGCTCAGGCTGGGTGATTGGGATAGCGGGGTTACAGAAGAGCTGACCTACACCTGATCCTGCCGACTACGCCAATTGTTAGAGTGGGATAACTAAATGAACCACTCAATACTCAGGTCTGTTCCAATTGTCAAATGGTTTTTTGATTTATACCGGTGGGGAGCAAAACGCTGGGCTCGCCATGCGCTTCTCCACTGAACAAAGGAAAATCCACAACAGATATACAGTTACTCAGCCCATCCCGGCTGGACACAATCCAATCATAACAGTTATTGATTACATACATTATATTCATTACCAATAAAACTACTAATTATGCATCATGTGGTTGTGGGGATAGCTCATGGTATGCCCCTGACCATCTCAGGATGTTTACCAAACCCCCCTTATCAAATATCCTTGAGTCTTCACAATGAATCCTTCTACCTTTATCAGGCCTGCACTCCTAGTTGCTTTGTGCAGTCTGCAATTAGACAGGGCAGCTGTCTTATGCACTGATATGAGGGGCCGTCCTTGGTCAGGCTAGCAGTACCATTCTCTAACTGATCCCACAGCGCCTTGGGTAAATGCTCCATTTTGTATGTATGTGTACCTATCGATATATCTATTTAGCTGCATCAGCCACAATTTTCCCCCAACACATCCTTGCCCTGTTAGACCTCCCAAAGTGCATCACCTCACACTTCTCAGGATTAAACTCCATTTGCCACTGCTCCGCCCATCTTACTAGCCTATCTATATCGTCCTGTAGTCTAAGGCTTTCCTCCTCACTATTTACGATACCACCAATTATCGTGTCCTCTGCGAACTTACTGATCAGACCTCTTATATTCATGTCTAAATCATTAATGTACACTACAAACAGTCAGGGTCCCAGCACCGATCCCTGCGGTACCCCACTAGTCACAGGCCTCCATTCACAAAAACAACCCTTTACTATCACCCTCTGCCTCCTGCCACAAAGCCAATTTTGAATCCAATTTGCCATATTACCCTGGATCCCATGGGCCTTTACTTTCTTAACTAATTTCCCATGTGGGACCTTATCAAAATCCTTACTGAGGTCCATGTAGACTACATCAACTGCTTTACCCTCATCTACACCTTCCGTCACCTTCTCGAAAAATTCAATCAAATTTGTTAGACATGATCTCCCCCTAACAAAGCCATGCTGACTATCCCTGATTAATTCCTGCCTCTCCAAGTGCAGATTAATCCTGTCTCTCAGAATTTTTTCCAATAATTTCCCTACCACTGATGTTAGACTCACCAGCCTGTAAATACCTGATTTATCCCTGCTACCCTTCTTGAATAATGGTATCACATTCGCTGTCCTCCAGTCCTCTGGTACCTCTCCAGAGAGGATCTGAAAATTTGTGTCAGAGCCCCTGCTATCTCCTCCCTTGTGTCACATAGCAGCCTGGGATACATCTCATCCGGGCCTGGGGATTTATCCACCTTTCAGCCCACTAATACAGCTAATATTTCCTCCTTTTCAATGCTAATTTGATCAAGTATATCACACACCCCTTCCCTGATCACTACACCTACATCGTCCTTCTCCGTAGTGAACACAGATGAAAAGTAATCATTCAAAACCTCACCTATATCCTCCGACTCCACACACAGATTGCCTCTTTGATCGCTAATGGGCACCACCTTTTCCCTGGTTATCCTCTTGCCCCTAACTTATATTTAAAATGCCTTGGGATTTTCCTTTATCTTGTCTGCCAGTGATTTTTCATGCCCCCTCTTCGCTCTCCTAATTACTTTTTAAAGTACTCCCCTACACTTTCTATACTCCTCTCGGGCTTCCGCTGTTTTCAGCACTCTGAATCTGCCATACGCCTCCTTTTTTTTCCTTATCCAATCCTCTATATCCCTTGACATCCAGGGTTCCCGTGACCTGTTGGTCCTACTCTTCACCTTTACAGGAACATGTTGCACCTGAACCCTCACAGGTTTCCTTCTAAATGACTCCCAATGGTCTGATGTAGACTTTCCTATAAGAAGCTGCTCCCAGTTCACTTTGGCCAGATCCTTTTTTATCATATTGAAATCTGCCTTTCCCCAATTCAGTACTCTTATTTCCCGACCCTCTATGTCCTTTTCCATAACAACCTTAAATCTTACAGAGTTATGGTCACTATCCCCAAAATGTTCCCCCACTGCCACTTCTACCACTTGTCCGGCTTCATTCCCTGGGATTAAGTCCAGCACCGCCTGTCCTCTTGTAGGACTCTCTACGTGCTGGCTCAAAAAGCTCTCCTGAATGCACTTGAAGAATTTTGCCCCCTTTAAGCTTTTTGCACTAATACTATCCCCTTTAATATAGGGGAAGTTGAAATCCCCAACTATTATTACCTTATTATTATTGCACCTCTCTGAGATTTGCCTACATATCTGCTCTGCTACCACTGCCTGACTGTTTGGAGGCCTGTAGTACACTCCCAGACAAGTAATAGCCCCCTTTTTGTTTTTAAGTTCTACCCATATGGCCTCATTAGAGGAACCTTCCAAGATATCATCCCTCCTTACTGCAGTAATTGGCTCTTTAATCAACAGTGCAATTCCACCTCCTCTTTTTCCCCCTCCCCTATCACGTCTGAAGATTCTATACTCTGGGATATTAAGCTGCCAGTCCTGCCCTTCCCTCAACCATGTCTCAGTGATAGCAATAATATCATATTCCCATGTGTTAGTCAACGCCCTCAATTCATCTGCCTTACTAGTAAGACTCCTTGCATTAAAATAGATACAACCCAGCCTTGCATTATTTGCCTGAGCGTTAACAGGTCTATATTTACTCTGTCCTCCGGACTGACTTAGCTTCACATTTATATTTGATTGTACATCACCCCCTACTATGCTTCCACTTTGTATCCCATCCCCCTGCCAAATTAGTTTAAACCCCCCCACCCCACCCCCCCACAACAGCACTAGCAAACCTCCCAGCAAGGATGCTGGTCCCGTTCTGGTTCAGATGGAACCCATCCATCTAATACAGATCCCCCTTCGCCAGAAACAGGCCCAGTGATCCAAGAATCTAAAGCCCTCCCTCCTGCACCATCTCCCCAACCATGCATTCATCTGCTCTAACCTCCTATTCATATATTCACTAGCCCGTGGCTCCAGAAGAAACCCAGAGATTACAACCTTTGAGGTCCTACTTTTTAATCTGTTGGCTAGCTCCCTAAATACTTTTTGCAGGACCTCATCCTTCTTTCTACCAATTTCATTGGTACCAACGTGGACCAACATAATATCTCTATTACTTCCAATTTAACCTCCAACAAAATAGATTTCTTTGCTTCTTGCTCAAAGAAACACTTTCGTCACTTGTTGGTTGCTTTACACTCATGATTTCAATGGATGGCACTGATACAGCAGGATAAATAATGACAAGGTTGGCAAGATCCTTACAATTGTACACACAGTAAAGATGACTGGACAAAGAACTGAGATGAGGATACGCAGCGTCCTGTATTCTTCCACGCGTTCCCCACAATTTCCATACCGCTCAGCAGTGCAAAGTACTGTACCTTGTTCATCGCCATACCGCTCAGAAACCGCATTATAATGAGCGCGTTCTGCATTGTGTAAAAAGTGCTCCCTTATAGAAAAACCGTGTTATAATTTTCAGATATTTAAAACTCAAAGTTGGCACCAGCTAATTTATTTTCCATTTATCACAACTCTTTATTCGTGTCTGGGCCCTGATCCTTTACCTTGGTTTTTCAGAGAGCAAAATTGTTACAGCACACACATTTTACAGCTTGACAAAATTAAACATTACAAAAAGGAAACAACAGGAACAAATAACCTGAGATTATACTAGCAATTGCAATAGCTATGTCCCCTCGTGTTTGCCATCACCATCCGAGGAAAAAGACTCTCACTATCCACCCTATCTGACCCTCTGATTATCTTATATGTCTCTATTAAGTCACCTCTCCTCCTCCTTCTCTCCAACGAAAACAACCTCAAGTCCCTCAGCCTTTCCTCGTAAGACCTTCCCTCCATACCAGGCAACATCCTAGTAAATCTCCTCTGCACCCTTTCCATAGCTTCCACATCCTTCCTATAATGCGGTGACCAGAACTGCACGCAATACTCCAGGTGCGGTCTCACCAGAGTTTTGTACAGCTGCAGCATGACATCGTGGCTCCGAAACCCGATCCCCCTACTAATAAAAGCTAACACACCATATGCCTTCTTAACAGCCCTATTAACCTGGGTAGCAACCTTCAGGGATTTATGCACCTGGACACCAAGATCTCTCTGTTCATCTACACTACCAAGAATCTTCCCATTAGCCCAGTACTCTGCATTCCTGTTACTCCTTCCAAAGTGAATCACCTCGTACTTTTCCGCATTAAACTCCATTTGCCATCTCTCAGCCCAGCTCTGCAGCCTATCTATGTCCCTCTGTACCCTACAACATCCTTCGGCACTATCCACAACTTCACCGACCTTAGTGTCATCCGCAAATTTACTAACCCACCCTTCTACACCCTCTTCCAGGTCATTTATAAAAATGACAAACAGCAGTGGCCCCAAAACAGATCCTTGCGGTGCACCACTAGTAACTAAACTCCAGGATGAACATTTGCCATCAACCACCACCCTCTGTCTTCTTTCAGCTAGCCAATTTCTGATCCAAAGCTCTAAATCACCTTCAACCCCATACTTCCGTATTTTCTGCAATAGCCTACCATGCGGAACCTTATCAAACGCTTTACTGAAATCCATATACACCACATCCACTGCTTTACCCTCATCCACCTGTTTGGTCACCTTCTCGAAAAACTCAATAAGGTTTGTGAGGCACGACCTACCCGTCACAAAACCGTGCTGACTATCGCTAATGAACTTACTCTTTTCAAGATGATTATAAATCCTGTCTCTTATAACCTTTTCCAACATTTTACCCACAACCGAAGTAAGGCTCACAGGTCTATAATTACCAGGGCTGTCTCTACTCCCCTTCTTGAACAAGGGGACAACATTTGCTATCCTCCAGTCTTCTGGCACTATTCCTGTCGACAATGACGACATAAAGATCAAGGACAAAGGCTCTGCAATCTCCTCCCTAGCTTCCCAGAAAATCCTAGGATAAATCCCATCTGGCCCAGGGGCTTATCTATTTTCACATTTTCCAAAATTGCTAACACCTCCTCCTTGTGAACCTCAATCCCATCTAGCCTAGTAGCCTGAATCTCAGTATTCTCCTCGACAACATTTTCTTTCTCTACTGTAAATACTGACGCAAAATATTCATTTAACACTTCCCCTATCTCCTCTGATTCCACACACAACTTCCCACTACTATCCTTGATTGGCCCGAATCTAACTCTAGTCATTCTTTTATTCCTGATATACCTATAGAAAGCCTTAGGGTTTTCCCTGATCCTATCCGCCAATGACTTCTCGTGTCCTCTCCTTGCTCTTCTTAGCTCTCCCTTTAGATCCTTCCTGGCTAGCTTGTAACTCTCAAGCGCCCTAACTGAGCCTTCACGTCTCATCCTAACATAAGCCTTCTTCTTCCTCTTGACAAGCGCTTCAACTTCTTTAGTAAACCACGGCTCCCTCGCTCGACAACATCCTCCCTGCCTCACAGGTACATACTTATCAAGGACACGCAGTAGCTGCTCTTTGAATAAGCTCCACATTTCGATTGTTCCCATCCCCTGCAGTTTCCTTCCCCATCCTACGCATCCTAAATCTTGCCTAATCGCATCATAATTTCCTTTCCCCCAGCTATAATTCTTGCCCTGCGGTATATACCTGTCCCTGCCCATCGCTAAGGTAAACCTAACCGAATTGTGATCACTATCACCAAAGTGCTCACCTACATCTAAATCTAACACCTGGCCGGGTTCATTACCCAGTACCAAATCCAATGTGGCATCGCCCCGGTTGGCCTGTCTACATACTGTGTCAGAAAACCCTCCTGCACACACTGGACAAAAACTGACCCATCTAAAGTACTCGAACTATAGTATTTCCAGTCGATATTTGGAAAGTTAAAGTCCCCCATAACAACTACCCTATTACTCTCGCCCCTGCCGAGAATCATCTTCGCTATCCTTTCCTCTACATCTCTGGAACTATTTGGAGGTCTATAAAAGACTCCCAACAGGGTGACCTCACCTCTCCTGTTTCTAACCTCGGCCCATACTACCTCAGTAGACGAGTCCTCAAATGTCCTTTCTGTCGCTGTAATACTCTCCTTGATTAACAATGCCACACCCCCCCCTCTTTTACCATCTTCTCTGTTCTTACTGAAACATCTAAATCCCGGAACCTGCAACATCCATTCCTGCCCCTGCTCTACCCATGTCTCCGAAATGGCCACTACATCGAGATCCCAAGTACCACCCATGCTGCAAGCTCTCCCACCTTATTCCGGATGCTCCTGGCGTTGAAGTAGACACACTTTAAACCAGGATCTTGCTTGCTAGTGCCCTCTTGCGTCCTTGTAACCTTATCCCTGACCTCACTACTCTCAACATCCTGTACACTGGAACTACAATTTAGGTTCCCATCCCCCTGCTGAATTAGTTTAAACCCCCCCGAAGAGCACTAGCAAATCTCCCCCCCAGGATATTGGTACCCCTCTGGTTCAGGTGAAGACCATCCTGTTTGTAGAGGTCCCACCTACCCCAGAAAGAGCCCCAGTTATTGAGGAAACCAAAACCCTCCCTCCTGCACCATCCCTGCAGCCACGTGTTCAACTCCTCTCTCTCCCTATTCCTCGCTTCGCTATCACGTGGCATGGGCAACAACCCAGAGATAACAACTCTGTTTGTTCTCGCTCTAAGCTTCCACCCTAGCTCCCTGAATTTCTGCCTTAAATCCCCATCTCTCTTCCTACCTATGTCGTTGGTGCCTATGTGGACCATGACTTGGGGCTGCTCCCCCTCCCCCTTAAGGATCCCAAAAACACGATCCGAGACATCACGAACCCTGGCACCTGGGAGGCAACATACCAACCGTGAGTCTCTCTCGTTCCCACAGAACCTCCTATCTGTTCCCCTAACTATGGAGTCCCCAATGACTAATGCTCTGCTCCTCTTCCCCTTTCCCTTCTGAGCAACAGGGACAGACTCTGTGCCAGATACCTGTACCCCATTGCTTACCCCTGGTAAGTCGTCCCCCGCAACAGTATCCAAAACGGTATACCTGTTGTTGAGGGAAACGGCCACAGGGGATCCCTGCACTGCCTGCTGGTTCCCTCTCCTTCTCCTGACGGTAACCCATCTACCTACTTTTTTTACCTGAGGTGTGACTACCTCCCCATAACTCCTCTCAATAACTCCCTCCGCCTCCCGAATGATCCGAAGTTCATCCAGCTCCAGCTCCAGTTCCCTAACGCGGTTCTCGAGGAGCTGGAGTTAGGTGCACTTCCCGCAGATGCAGTCAGCAGGGACACTCTTGGCGACCCTTACCTCCCACATTCTGCAGATGGAACATACAACTGCCTTAACTTCCATTCCCTCTATTCTAAATTCCCAACAAATCTACTGAAAAACCAAAAAAAAAATGTCAGAACTTGTTAGGTTAGCAATCCAACGGACAGAACTTCTTAAATAAAAAGCTTACCTTATCAACACAACAGAGTCCTTTTTTTTTGGTTAGAGGAATAATCCAATCTCAAACAAAAGCTAATTAAATGAAAAGCAGACGTCCTTGTGGAATGCTGACAAAGGTAACAGCCTGTAACGAGGTTAAGATAAGGTGGGATACGTTCATGAGAACCAAGGATGATAGATAAGGGGGTATGGAAAACATCATGGGTAATCCCCTATCTGTGTATGGGCTGGTCATGCAGCCCCTCTATGCCAAGTAACCGCTTCTATTGACTCTAATAATCAATGTATATAATCGATAATCGTTGTGATTGGACCATGTCCGGCCGGGATGGGCTGAGTAACTGTTTGAAAATGTATAAGTATGGATGATTTTCCTTTGTTCAGTGGAGAGGCATCTGGACAGCCCTGTGACCTGCTCCCCGCTGGCGTAACTCAATAAACTGTCTGACATTGGAGCAGACCTGAGTGTCGAGTGATTCTTCTAGATTCATTCCCGCTAACAATGGCAAATGGAATTCAATCCAGAGAAGTGTGAGGTAATGCATTTGGGGGAGGGTAAATGAAGCGAGGGAATACATAATAAACGGGAAGATATTGAGAGGGGTAGAAGATGTGAGAGACCTTGGAGTGCATGTCCACAGGTCCCTGAAGGTGGCAGGACAGGTAGATAGAGTGAAGAAGAAGGCATACAGAATACTTTCCTTTATTGGCCGAGATATAGAATTCAAAAGCAGGGATGTAATGCTGGAACTCTATAAAACGCTGGTTAGGCCACAGTTGGAGTATTACGCACAGTTCTGGTCACCACATTACAGAAAAGACATAATTGCCCTGGAGAGAGTACAGAGGAGATTTACAAGAATGTTGCCAGGGCTTGAAAGATGCAGCTATGAAGAAAGATTGGATAGGCTAAGGTTGTTTTCCTTAGAACAGAGGAGGCTGAAGGTTGACTTCAAAAATTATGTGGGGTCTTGATAGAGTAGCTAGGAAGGATCGGATTCCTCTCACGGAGAGGTCAATTACCAGGGGCACAGATTTAAGGTGATTGGTAGAAGGATTAGAGGACATGAGGAAAAACTTTTTCACCCAGAGGGTGGTGGGTGTCTGGAATTCACTGCCAGGAACGGTGGTGGAGGCAGAAACCCTCAATTCTTTTAAAAAGTACCTGGACATGCACCTGAAGTGCTGTTAGCTGCAAGGCTACAGACCAGCTGCTGGAAGGTGGGATTAGATTGGGCGGCTAGCTTCTATTTTTTTTCTTCTTGGCTGGCATGGACACGATGGGCTGAATGGCCTTCTTCTGTGCCGTAATTTTTCTATAGTTCTATGATTCTATGAAGCCCTTTAAAAATGGTGAAGGCACAGGCGCAGTGGTACCGAATGCCATTGCTGGGGACGGCACAGCCGCCCCACTTTGTCATCAGGGGCAGCCGCTCTGCCCCTCCATTTAAATGAGCCCCCACACAAAATATCATGGGGCCTCAGCGATGGCGCATCCGCGCGAGCAGACCACCGAGATAAGGGTGCGCCACCACAATTTGCGGCGCGCTCATAAATTTCCAGCCTAAGAGTTAAGTGGAAATAGTCACTTGGTAGCACTGAACTTGAGAACTGCTGAAAAAGACATGCTGTTGAAGCTTTTCATCTTGCACTCAGCAGGACAGATGCAAGAATGCCAAATTTCAAAAGGAGCAATAATTCATACTGCATGAGAAAAGGGGTGCTGATTGATTAGTAAGTTGTCTCTGATTGGTTCAGGTGTTGCCATGGAATTCACGAGGGAACTATTGTCTCCCACGCTTTGTTTAATTCAAAAAAGGCACAATGCCTGGACATATTCCTTTTGCCTGCACAGAATAGGTCCCTGCATATGAATAGATGTATCTTCTAACAAGCTTCATATGTTGCAGTCACTTTAAGACCTGAAAAGTGCCCAGTCTACCTCAAATTACCCCGGAAGTGTAAGGCATCTCAAAAATCTGAGCAACAGGTGAAGCTAGCCATTTTACATTACTACTAAGCAGTAGCAACACAAGTGCTATTTTCCATTAACAGGATGCTGCCATCAAGCCAAAAAGACGTTCTGCCTGTCACACAAATAAGTAATGTTGTATATAACTTTCAGTGCAGTGCAATGCCAGGTATGTCCTAACGACCGGCAGATCGGATCAAACAGCATGCCCCTTCGGCTGTTCGCAATAGACAGAGCACTGATTGTACTCAATCAGCCCATACTTGCAAAACTCAGAACACAATGTCTAAGGTTAGATGTGATTCCGCAATTGTATTTCTCCATTCCTCTTGCATCTGTCTCTGTTTTGTTTAATAATTTATAGCTTGTGCCTCCAGTTTCGGAGATCCGAAACCGTCAGGTTTTAAAAATGCCTCAGAATTTAGGCTTTTATCCACAGCTTATTAAAAAGATATTTGTCACCCAGATTTGACACTGAGTGGCATGTGTCCTGGATGTATTTATATGTAGGGCTGAAACTTGAAGTACCGGGGGAGTCGGTGGTGTAGTGGTCATGTCACTAGGATAGTAATCCAGAGTCCCAGCCTAATACTCTGGGTTCACATCCCACCATGGCAACTGGTGGAATTTGTGGGGAGTAGGACTGACAGGATGGCTCTGTGGGGAGCCAGCGTGGCCTTGATGGGCCGAATGGCCTCCTTCTGTGCTGTAAAAGAATCTATGACTCTATGCTGAACAATCCCGAGTGTGCTATGAATTACACAAACAACCAATTTAAGAATATCTGTCAAGCTCACAATGTGGCTCACTTATGCTTGCTAGAGACTACATATATTTATACGTGGGGATCTGCCCTCTACAGGCAAAAGGAATATGTCTGGGCATTGTGTCTTTTTTAAATTAAACAAAGCATGGGGGGGGACAATACTTCCCTGGCGCATTCTGCATGGCAACACATCGACCAGACTGGACTTGCCAACCAATCAGCACCCTTTACTGATGCAGTACAAATTGTTGCTCCCTTTGAAATTTGGCATTCTTGTATCTGTCCTGATGAGTGCAAGATGAAAAGCTTCAACAGCCTGTCTCTTTTTTTAGCAATCGTTAAATGGAACTTAAAATCATGGAGTTTGTTGTGATTTTCTTAAATTTAATTTCTAATTTTCATAAATAACCACAAGCTTACCATTTAAAACAAAATAAACTTGGAGCTGGGGGATGGGAAAGAGCATCTTATGAAGCCAACAATTGCTTTTGGCGCAACACAAAGCATTGGAATTCATCACCACCACATTATCGTACATTCAGTTCACGGATCTACAATAAAAATACATTACTGCTTGAAAATTAAAGTGCTAAAAACTGTCTAAACCTCTAACTAAAAAGCTGAACGGATTTTGTTTTAAACTTTGAACAGCGGTGGAGAAAATGTTTACACAGAGAAGTGCGGATGTACACAATTAACATTGTAAGAATCAACATTCCGACCAAGTATACCAGACATTTTACAAGACCCAATCACTGCATTAGTATTGATTTCAGTCATCAAATCAAAATGAAAGCCCTGCAGAGAGTAATTGCTCTCAAACACACGCATGTTGAATTGATGCAGCAATAAAGCATAAATAAAACAGAAAAGGTTTGAGATGTGATTCACCATAAATGCCCCGGTGTTTCTTCATTTTGTTACCAGATATGTGGATTTGATTTCCCCTTTCACTGCCCTTTTAATGTCTACATGAACACTGGAACTGCCACTTAACTGGACTAGCCAAGTAAATACTGTGGTTACAAGACAGTACAAAGGCTAGGAATTCTGCAGTGAATGACTCACCACCCGACTCCACAAAGCCTGTTCATCATCATCTGCAAGACACGAGTCAGGAGTGTGATTGAATACTCTCCACTTGCCTGGGTGAGTGCAGCTCCAATAACACTCAAGAAGCTCAATACCATCTCGGACAAAGCAATCTACTTGATTGGTACCCCATCTTAAGCTTTTATTCCCTTCACCACCCGTGTTATGTGGCTGCAATGTAGACCAATCACAAGTTTTGTGGCATTGTTGTAAGTGGCATATCTAAAACGGCTGTGCATCACCAGGCAGGATGTGATGTACAGACCCATGTGATCTAACGGCAGTTGTTGGAAGCAGCTCCAGAGATAAGACGTGTTACGTTACCTTCCTAGTATTGCTGTATATAATTTAGCATCTTCAATAAAAGAACCCACCTTTTAGGCTCACCAATCTTATCTGTGTAACTGGTGTGTTTGTGTTAAGAAAGAGAAATGCAACAAGATGCACTGCAGCAACTCATCAAGGCTTCTTTGACAGCACCTTGTAAAGCTGCGACCACTACCACTTAGAAGGACAAGGGCAGCAGGCACGTCGGAACTCCACTAGCTGCAAACTCCTGTCCAAGTTATGCACCATTCTTACTTGGAAATTTATTGCCGTTGCTTCATTGACACTGGGTCAAAATCCTGGAACTCTCTACCTAACAGCACTGTGGGAGTGCTTTAACTACACCGACTGCAGTGGTTCAAGAAGACAGCTCACCACCACCTTCTCAAGGGCAATTAGAGATGGGCAATAAATGGTAGCCTTGTGAACCACGGCCACATCCCAATTAAAAATATGGTAGGGTAGATAACCTTCTACTCAAATTTCTATTGGTGCTGCTCTCAAACCAGGAACTACATAACAATGTGGAGATAATTCTTCCTCCTGTCATCGCTCCCACTCGCTCCCAGAACAGCAGCCCCCTACACCACTACCACCGCACCCCCCCATCCACCCGGGATGGAATGTAGGGTTGCCAACTCTGCTTGGACATATTTCGGAAGGCTGTATCACGTGACTTTCTGCTTCAATCTCAATCAAGTCAGAATTTGGGGGGAAAAAATTACTGGGAAAAGGCAGCTGGGATGCCTATGCCAGGGAACCAGCGCATGAAGGACCAAATACCGCAAGTCAACAAGCTAGAGGGTTCATTCAGCTCCATTGGGCACAGCTGCAACATTTACCTGCTACAGACTACAGCGCAGAGTGGCAGTAAAGTCCTGATTAATCACATATCCCAGTATGAGCCAATGCCTTTAGAAGAAAGGGGAGAAAACTGGGGCAAAATTGAAGTTGTAAACGATGAACTCAATGGCAAATGTTCTAAATTGGACAGTTGTGTCAGAGCTTAATCCTGAGATGCTTAACAGAGACAAAAGATACAGAAGTAAAGATTTTATATTTTTGCCAGAGTAAAATGATGTAGGAAAGTAAGATTTTCCACAAAGATTGATAACACAATGAGATTCATAAATATTAATAAAGTTGTTAGCTAAACATTCAATACTGAACAATGCATAATTAGTACTACACATAGGAAATATAACTGATTATACTTTTTTACACATACACTTCCTTCATTGTTAAAGAGATAAACAGGTAACTCAACTCAGGTCTGTAAGTAGTCACTATGAATCAATCCAATGTAATTTTGCCACCTATTTTTCCTTACTGAATGCCTTAAACTACTCTGCACCACATCATTGCTGCTCAGGAATGTACTGTGTGGAAATCATAGCACTACACAATCTCCTGTCCCTTCTCTAAAGGCGTTGATTCCCTCCCCTTTCAGCATTCCAAAGGGACCATTCCCTCCATGATAACCTGGTTCACTCCTTAATCACCCCCAACACCCCATCCCCTTCCCACAGCACCTTTCCATGCAAGTGCAGGAGATGCCAACACCTCCTCCTTGCTCACCGTCCAAGGCCCCAAACACTCCTTCCAGGTGAAATAGCAATTTACCTGTACTTCTTCCAATTTAGTATACTGTATTCACTCCTCGCAATGCAGTCTGTTCTATACTGGGGAGATTGGACGCAGCTTGTGTGACTGCTTTGCAGAATACCTCCACTCAGTCTGCAAGTGTGACCCCGAGTTTCCGTTAGCCTGCCATTTTAATTCTCCACCATGCTCTCATGCTGACGCCTCTGACCTCAACCTACTGCAATATTCCAATGAAGCCTGACGTATGCTCAAGGGACAGCACCTCATCTTTCAATTAGGCACTTTACAGCATTCTGGACTCAACATTGAGTTTAACAATTTCAGACTGTAATCGCTGCCCCCATTTTGTTTTCTTTTCTTTGCATGGTTTGGTCTTACTCATTTTTCTCTTGTTTTTGCTTTTGGATGGCAGCTAATCATCATTCTGTCATTCACACCTCTGCTAGACACATCTTTTGTGGCATCCTATTGCCACTCCCTTTGGCCCTGCACCACCAACTGTCATTTAATCCTCTTGTCTTCCACACTATCACAGACCTTCCCTCTTGTTGTATTTCCACCCTCCCACCTTTTACTTGCTCAAAATCTATTAGATTTTTTAAACTTTTCCCAGTTCTGATGAAAGATCTTTGCCTGTGATATTGCCAGATGGCAGCAATCAAGAGCAAGTAAGCGGGGAAGGCAGGCAATTAAAGAAAGTGGTCAGGCCTTCCATGCTGGGCTGGCAGTGCCACTGAGAGAGGTGGCACTGCTAAGACAGTAAGGGAAATGCAAGGACGCCTCCATTTTTAGGTGCCCTCAACAGGGGTGGCAGAAAGTTGTATTATTTTTGCTGGGGCCAAGCAGGCAGGCTCTGGCGATCAGAGGGGAAACCCCTCCAGTGATGGCGTTAGGGCCACGAGGATGGCCTTTACTGCTGGCAGTCCCCTTCTTGGCCCTTCTTCTCTAGCACTGATGCCACCCCCCACCCCGACCCCAGGAAGCCACAAGGAGACCACCTCCTTACAGCTGATGGTCTTCTCACCCAGCAAAGGGTTGGGGGGGGGGGCAGTTGGGGGGGGGAGCGATTCCACTGCTGTCAAAATGGCCCTTAATAGGGCCTTTAATTGTCTGAATTGGCCATCTGCCTCTGCCATTTGCTCCACTGGGAAACTTCTCGGCATTTTACTGGCCCCCTCCCGTCACATAGCTCACCACTCGGGGCAGTAAAATTCTACCCATTCAGGCTGTTTCTCTCTGTACAGATGCTGCCTGACCTGAGTAATTCCAGCATTTTCTATTTTTATGCATGCCATCACCTCCCTGCTACCTAGACCATCCAAATGGCACCTTAGTAATAGAAATCAAACAACCCACAGTATTAATGATTTTTTTTGACCATTAGATGGTGATTTTGGCTTGATGGCAGTACTAAATAATTTTAAACTCCTACAATTCATTTTCAGGGGAGCAGAGAGAGGAAAGGGAAGGATTAAAAAAAACACTGCTGCTGTCACAATCAAGGATGGAAGAAAGTATACAATAACCCAAAACATAAAATAACTGTTCAATAAACTCACATTTACCACACTCGAATAATAAAAACAATAAGAACACCAATCACTGCCCCAAATCATGGTGAAGAATTTTCCAACAGGTTGATCTGTGGAAGAGCCTGTCACTCCAGAATTGGCCTTTATAGCCACTCCAGGCGCTGCTTCACAAACCACTGACCACCTCCAGGCGCGTATCCATTGTCTCTCGAGATAAGGAGGCCCAAAGAGAGTGATCCATGCATATCAACATGAAAAAATGGACAACTATTAAGACTAGATTAGATTAGATTAGAGATACAGCACTGAAACAGGCCCTTCGGCCCACCGAGTCTGTGCCGAACATCAAACACCCATTTATACTAATCCTACACCAATCCCACACTCCTACCAAATATCCCCACCTGTCCCTATACTTCCCTACCACCCACCTACACTAGTGACAATTTATAATGGCCAATTTACCTATTAACCTGCAAGTCTTTTGGCTTGTGGGAGGAAACCGGAGCACCCGAAGAAAACCCACGCAGACACAGGGAGAACTTGCAAACTCCACACAGACAGTACCCGGAATCAAACCCGGGTCCCTGGAGCTGTGAGGCTGCGGTGCTAACCACTGCGCCACTGTGCCGCCCCTATTTTGTGAAAACTGGACTGTAGGAGCGTTTAAGCATTCATCTTCATTGACCAGATAGAAGTGCACTGTAAAGCTCTGGGGCCACATACAGGACTAGACTTTCTGCTAGGTTGCACTGATTTTGTCAGCGCAATTCACCCAAAATCAGCCAAACGAGCATAAAAATATCGAGGACAAGCCCAAAACCCATCCAGCAGAAATAGAGTTTCCTGGATCTTTTGTGCTAGTTTAAGAAACATTGTGCTGGAAACTGATTCCATCCACAAAACTCACCATGCCACTGGAACAAATGAATCACCATTGTGAGTTTCCGCTAATTGCTCCTGTTTGCAGCCTTCAAGGAGGCTTTTAAGAATAAGTTGTCCTTCAGGCAAGGCCACTATTGGGCATGTTTGCAAAGCTTTTTCATATCTTTTCTTAAATTTAAGAAACTGACTTCTGAACACCAGTATAACTAGCAAATGGTTCCATATCGCTTTTTAAAGTCATTTTCAGTCAATTAAAAATCGGGTTACTCACAAGTGGTGGACTAGACATTCTTATTGAAAATGTTTATTTTGTGATAAATGCGTTTTCAGCTGTATTACTCAAACTGCAGCAATTTTACCATTGTTATTAAATATAACAAGGATTTTTTTATATTAAAAATTACATTCTAAAACATTGCCTAATTGTACTGGTTCATGGCAGATTTTATGTTTGCTGATATGAACATGACTAAGCAGAAACTGAGAGAAAAGAATACTTCTCAAAACAAGCACAATTTGCACCTGGATCACTAATCGTGCCCATAGAAATTCACATCATGTTCCTGTTAAATTAAAAATATATCTCATACTGCTGCTACTATTGAACCCTGTGTGTTTGGCTTTAGAACGTATCTATCAATGATGCAGCAGTCCTAAAAACAGCCCTTTCCAAAACACAAGTCTGACAAATTTTGAACAAGGCAAACCAACAAATAAATATAAGCTCAAAAAGATTCAAGTTGCCAAGGTTTTAAGGATAGGGTTGCCAGGGGCTGTAGGCTAGACACCCCATTGTATGACATGAGAATAAATTCAAGCTTAGGGTTCATAAAGGTTTTCACCTTGTTATATAGGAAAACACAAATAAAACACATGCTTAGAATATGGGCTAGAGGAAGGTAGGCCTGACTGATAGCTCTTTCAGAGAGTTGTCACAGGTATGATGAGCTGAATGGCCTCTTTCTGTGCTTAATGATTCTATGATCTCATTAGAGGCCTGAATCTTAAAACAACTGCACAGGAGGTGTTGCCACAAGTGCTCTGAATCCATGGTGCAATGTCAACCTGGAGATTCCAAAGTACGAGCAGCCTAGATAAATAATCGGTTATATTTATATTGGTTTGTATAGTATAAATGAGAAAAAAAACATAAATCACAGTAACAAGACCAGGAAAGAACATAAGCACATAAGAAATAGGAACAGGAGGAGGCCATTCGGCCCCTCAAGCCTGCCCCGCCGTTCAATAAGATCATGGCTGATCTGCCCCAGACCTCAATTCCACTTTCGTGACAGCTCCTCATAGCCCTCAACTCCCCGATATTTTAAAAATCTATCTACCTCCTCCTCAAATAATTTCAGTGATCTAGAACTTAAAAACAAAAAGGGGGCAATCACTTGGCTGGGAGTGTACTACAGGCCTCCAAACAGTCAGGGAGAGATAGAGAAGTAGATATGTAGGCAAATCTCAGAGAGGTGTAAAAATAATAGGGTAATAATAGTAGGGGGTTTCAACTTGCCTAATACCAACTGGGATAGTCTTAGTGTAAAAGGCTTAAAGGGGACGGAATTCTTAAAATGCATACAGGAGAGATTTTTGAGCCAGTACATAGAAAGTCCTACAAAAAAAGGGGCGGTACTGGATCTAATCCTAGGGAATGAAACTGGACAAGTGGTAGAAGTGTCAGTGGGGGAGTATTTCAGGGACAGTGACCATAACTCCGTAAGATTTAAGGTAGTTATGGAAAAGGACAAAGATGGTCCGGAAATAAAGGTACTGAATTGAGGGAAGGCCAATTTCAATATGATAAAACAGGATCTGGCCAGAGTGGACTGGGAGCAGCTACTTGTAGGAAAGTCTACATCAGACCAGTGGGAGTCATTCAAAGAGGAAATAGTGAGGGTTCAGAGCCAACATGTACCCATTAAGGTGATGGGTAAGACCAACAAGTCCAGGGAACCCTAGATGTCAAGGGATGTAGAGGATTGGATCAGGAAAAAAAAGGAGGCTTATGGCAGATCAGAGGGCTGAAAACAGCGGAGGCCCTAGAGGAGTAGAATGTGCAGGGGGGAGTACTTAAAAAAGTAATTAGGAGAGCGAAGAGGGGGTATGAAAAAACACTGGCAAGCAAGGTAAAGGAAAATCCCAAGGTATTTTATAAGTATCTTAAGGGCAAGAGGATAACCAGGGAAAGAGTGGGGCCCATTAGGGACCAAAATGGCAATCTGTGTGTGGAGCTGGAGGACATAGGTGAGGTTTTAAATGATTACTTTGCATCTGTGTTCACTATGGAGAAGGACAATGCAGGTGTAGAGATCATGAAAGGGGATTGTGATATACTTGAACATGTTAGCATTGAAAGGGAGGAAGTATTAGCTGGTTTAGCGGGCTTAAAAGTGGATAAATCCCCAGGCCCAGATAAGATGTATCCCAGGCTGTTACGTGAGGCAAGGGAGGAGATAGCAGGGGCTCTGATTCCAATTTTCAAATCCTCTCTGGTCACAGGAGAGGTACCAGAGGACTGGAGGACAGCGAATGCGGTGCCATTATTCAAGAAGGGTAGCAGAGATAAACCAGGTAATTACAGGCTGGTGAGTCTAACACCAGTGGTTGGGAAAATATTGGAAAAAATTCTGAGGGACAGGATTAATCTCCACTTGGAGAGGCAGGGATTAATCAGGGATAGTCAGCATGGCTTTGTTAGGGGGAGATCATGTCTAACTAACTTGATTGAATTTTTCGAGGTGGTGACTAGATGTGTAGATGAGGGTAAAGCAGTTGATGTAGTCTACATGGACTTCAGTAAGGCTTTTGATAAGGTCCTGCATGGGAGATTGGTTAAGAAGGTAAGAGCCCATGGGATCCAGGGCAATTTGACAAAGTGGATCCAAAATTGGCTTAGTGGAAGGAGGCAGAGAGTGATGGTCGAGGGTTGTTTTTGCAAGTGGAATCCTGTGACCAGTGATGTACCGCAGGGATGGGTGCTGGGACCCTTGCTGTTTGTAGTGTACATTAATGATTTAGACGTGAATATAAGAGGTATGATAAGTAAGTTCGCAGATGACATGAAAATTGATGGTGTCGTAAATAGTGAGGAGGAAAGCCTTTGATTACAGGACAATATAGATGGACTGGTAAAATGGGCAGAGCAGTGACAAATGGAATTTAATCCTGAGAAGTGTGAGGTGACGCATTTTGGGAGGACTAACAAGGCAATGGAATATACAATGGATGGTAGGACCCTAGGAAGTACAGAAGGTCAGAGGGATCTTGGTGTACTTGTCCATAGATCACTGAAGGCAGCAGCACAGCTAGATAAGGTGGTTAGGAAGGCATTTGCCTTCTTAATTACATGCAGCACCTGCATGCTTTTTGTGTTTGATGCACAAGAACACCCAGATCCCTCTGTGCTGCACTTTTTTGAAGTCTCTCTCCATTTAAATAATAGTCTGCCTTTTTATTCTTCCTACCAAAGTGCATGACCTCACACTTTCCTACATTAAACTCCATCTGCCAAGTTTTTGCCCACTCACTCAACCTATCTATATCCCTTTGCAGATTTCTTAAGTCCTCTTCACAACATGCCCTCCCACCTATTTTTGTATCGTCAGCAAATTTGGATATATTAATATAGATAGTAAATAATTGAGGCCCTAGGACTGATCCTTGTGGCACTCCACTAGTTACATCTTTCCAACCTGAAAAAGACCCATTTATCCTGACTCTCTGTCTTCTGTGAGTTAACCAATCCTCAATCCATGCTAATACATTACCCCCAATACTGTGAGCTCCTATCTTGTGCAATAATCTTTTATGTGGCACCTTATCGAATGCCTTCTGGAAATCTAAATACAAAACATCTACCGGTTCCCCTTTATCAACTCTGCTTGTTATATCCTCAAAGAACTCTGGCAAATTTGTCAAATATGATTTCCCTTTCACAAAACCACGTTGACTCTGTTTGATTGCATTAAGCTTTTCTAAATGTCCTGCTATTTCTTCCTTAATAATGGACTCTAGCAATTTCCCAATAACTGATGTTAGGTTGACTGGCCTATAGTTTCTTGCTCTTTGTCTCCCTCCCTTCTTGAACAGGAGCATCACATTAGTGGTTTTCCAATCTGCTGGGTCCCTCCCGGAATCCAGTGAGTTCTGGAATATTCCGACCAATGCCTCCACAATCTCTGCAGCTACTTCCTTTAAAACCCTTGGATGTAGGCCATCAGGTCCTGGTGACTTGTCTGCCTTTAGTCCCATTAGTTTGTCAAATACTTTGTCCCTCGTGATAGAAACTGTTACAAGATCTTTCCTCCCATTAGCTCCTTGCTTATCTGATATCTGTAGGATGTTTATAGTGCCCTCCACCATAAACACCGATGCAAAATATTGGTTTAAATTATCTGCCATTTCCCTGTTCCCCATTATCAATTCTCCAGTCGCATCCTCCAAGGGTCCCATGCTCACTTTATGTACTCTCTTTTTATATCCTGTTTGTTTTTATATTTCTTTCCAAATTACTTTCATAATCAATTTTTTCCCTCTTTATTAGCTTTTTAGTCATCCACTGCTGGTTCCTAAAAAGTTCCCAATCCTCTGGCCTACCACTAGTTTTCGCCGCTTTGCATGCCTTAGTTTTTGATTGGATACTCTCCTTAACTGCCTTTGCTAACCATGGGTGGTTCATCCGTCTCATCATGGATAGCTTGAGGGTGAGACATTTCGTTCTGAAACCAGTGTCTTAAACTTAAATAAAGGCAGTTACAAGGGTATGAAGGTTGAGTTGGCTGAAGTGGACTGGGAAATAAGTCAAAAGGTAAGATGGTAGAGAAGCAGTGACAGATATTTAAGGAGATATTTCATAACACTCAACAAAGATATATTCCACTGAGAAAGAAAGACTCCATGAGAAGGATACACCATCTGTGGCCAACTAAGGAAGTTAAGGATGGTATCAAATTGAAAGAAAATGCTGCAAAGATTAGGAAAATTTTAGAAACCAGCAAAGGATGGCTAGAAAAAAATAAAGATGGAGAAATTAGAGTATGAGAGTAAACTAGCAAGAAATATGAAAACAGACAATAAAAGCTTCTGCAAGTATATAAAAAAGAAAAGAGTAGCTAAAGTAAACATTAGCCCCTTAGAGGATGACACTGGGCAATTAATAATGGGAAACAAGGAAATAATAGAGACTTTGAAGAAGTATTTTGTATTTGTCATCACAGTGGAAGACAAAAAGCATCCCAAGAATAGTAGAAAAGCAAGAGGCATAAGAGGGGGAGGAACTTAGAACAATCGCTAGAGAAAAAGTACTAGGAAAACTAATGGGACTAAAGGCTGACAAGTCCCCTGAACCAGATGGTCTGCATCCTAGGGTCTCAAAAGAAATAGTTGCAGAGATAGTGGATGTAATGTTCCAAAATTCGCAGGTTTCTGGTAAGGTCCCAGTGAATTGGAAAACCATAAATGTACATCTCTCGTCATGAAGTAATTTGCTGAGGATACAAATATAGGCAGGAAAGCAAGTTGTGAGGAGGACACAGAGTCTGCAAAGGGATAGGGATAGATTGGGCTGAATGAAAACAATGGATGCCCAGCTGTGCAGGCCGCATTTTGCGGAACTGGCGCTATCTTCCATGCGGTGGCTCATTTAAATAGCCGGGGTGGAACGCCCCCGCTGATGACGTGGAGGGGCCGGGCTGTCCGTCGCCGGCAATGGCGTCAGCTGCCTGTGTACAGGCGCTGATGCCATTTTTAAAGGGGTTGAGCCCTACCGTTCAATTTAAATATTTAAAGAGGCATTTAATTTTAAAAATTAAATACATTTATTCTGCCTCTCTCCCACCCCAATAACATTTAAATTAATTACGAGCCCTCTGCTCCCCCAAAACACTTACATTGTCCACCTACGGGTAGGCGGTAGCGTAGTGGTATTATCACTGGACTAGTAACCCAGAGACCCAGGGTATTTCTCTGGGGACATGGGTTCGAATCCCACCACAGCAGAAGGCAGAATTTGAATTTAATTAATCAAAAATCTGGAATTAAAAGCTAGTCTAATGATGGCCATGAAACCATTGTCGATTGTTGTAAAAACCCATCTGGTTCACTAATGTTCTTTAGGGAAGGAAATCTGCTGTCCTTACCTGGTCTGGCCTACATGTGACTCCAGACCCACAGCAATGTGGTTAACTCTTACATGCCCTCTGAAATGGCCCAGCAAGCCACTCAGTTGTACCTAACCACTACGAAGTCAATAAAAAGGAATGAAACCGGATGGACCACCCGGCATCGACCTAGGCACCGGAAACGACAACGGCAAACCCAGCCCTGTCGACCCTGCAAAGTCCTCCTTACTAACATCTGTGGGCTTGTGCCAAAGTTGGGAGAGCTATCCCACAGACTAGTCAAGCAACAGCCTGACATAGTCGTACTCACGGAATCATACCTAACAGACAATGTCCCAGACACTGCAATCACTATCCCCGGGTATGTCCTGTCCCACCGGCAGGACAGACCCACCAGAGGTGGTGGCACAGCGGTATACAGTAGGGAGGGAGTTGCCCTGGGAGTCATCAACATCGATTCCGGACCCCATGAAGTCTCATGGCATCAGGTCAAACATGGGCAAGGTAACCTCCTACTGATTACCACCTACCGCCCTCCCTCACCTGATGACTCAGTACTCCACCATGTTGAACACCACTTGGAGGAAGCACTGAGGGTGGCAAGGGCACAAAATGTACTCTGGGTGGGGGACTTCAATGTCCATCACCAAGAGTGGCTCGGTAGCACCACTACTGACCCAGCTGGCCGAGTCCTAAAAGACATAGCTGCTAGACTGGGTCTGCGGCAGGTGGTGGGGGAACCAACACGAGGGAAAAACATACTTGATCTCGTCCTCACCAATCTGCCTGCTGCAGATGCTTGTGTCCATGACTGTATTGGTAGGAGTGACCACCGCATAGTCCTTGTGGAGACGAAGTCCCGCCTTCATATTGAGGATACCGTCCATCGTGTTGTGTAGCACTATCACCGTGCTAAATGGGATAGATTTTGAACAGATCTAGCAATGCAAAACTGGGCATCCATGAGGCGCTGTGGGCCATCAGCAGCAGCAGAATTGTACTCAACCACAATCTGTAACCTTATGGCCTGGCATATCCCCCACTCTACCATTACTATCAAGCCAGGAGACCAACCCTGGTTCAATGAAGAGTGCAGGAGGGCATGCCAGGAGCAGCACCAGGCATACCTCAAAATGAGGTATCAACCTGGTGAAGCAACAACACAGGACTATCTGCGTGCCAAACTGTGTAAGCAGCATGCAATAGACAGAGCTAAGCGATCCCATAACCAACGGATCAGATCTAAACTCTGCAGTCCTGCCACATCCAGTCGTGAATGGTGGTGGACAATTAAACAACTAACTGGAGGAGGTGGCTCCACAAATATCCCCATCCTCAATGATGGGGGAGCCCAGCACATCAGTGCGAAAGATAAGGCTGAAGCATTTGCAACAATATTCAGCCAGAAGTGCCGAGTTGATGATCCATCTCGGCCTCCTCCTGAAGTCCCCAGCATCACAGATGCCAGACTTCAGCCAATTCGATTCACTCCGCGTGATATCAAGAAACGACTGAAGGCACTGGATACTGCAAAAGCTATGGGCCCTGACAATATTCCGTCAATAGTACTGAAGACCTGTGCTCCAGAACTTGCCGCGCCCCTAGCCAAGCTGTTCCAGTACAGCTACAACACTGGCATCTACCCTGCAATGTGGAAAATTGCCCAGGTATGTCCTGTACACAAAAAGCAGGACAAGTCCAACCCGGCCAATTACCGCCCCATCAGCCTACTCTCAATCATCAGTGAAGTGATGGAAGGTGTCATCAACAGTGCCATCAAGCAGCACTTGCTTAGCAATAATCTGCTCAGTGACGCTCAGTTTCGGTTCCGCCAGGGTCACTCAGCTCCTGACCTCATTACAGCCTTGGTTCAAACATGGACAAAAGAGCCGAACTCAAGAGGTGAGGTGAGAGTGACTGCCCTTGACATCAAGGCAGCATTTGACCGAGTATGGCATCAAGGAGCCCTAGCAAAACTGAGGTCAATGGGAATCAGGGGGAAAACCCTCTGCTGGCTGGAGTCATACTTAGCGCAAAGGAAGATGGTTGTGGTTTTATTTATTTATTTAGAGATACAGCACTGAAACAGGCCCTTCGGCCCACCGAGTCTGCGCCGACCAACAACCACCCATCCATACTAATCCTACATTAATCCCATATTCTCCTACGACCTACCTACACTAGAGGCAATTTACAATGGCCAATTTACCTATCAACCAGCAAGTCTTTGGAGGTGGGAAGAAACCGGAGCACCCGGCGGAAACCCACGCAGACACAGGGAGAACTTGCAAACTCCGCACAGGCAGTACCCAGAATCGAACCCGGGTCCCTGGAGCTGTGAGGCTGCGGTGCTAACCACTGCGCCACTGTGCCACCCGGTTGTTGGAGGTCAATCATCTGAGCTCCAGGACATCACTGCAAGAGTTCCTCAGGGTAGTGTCCTTGGCCCAACCATCTTCAGCTGCTTCATCAATGACCTTCCTTCAATCATAAGGTCAGAAGTGGGGATGTTCGCTGATGATTGCACAATGTTCAGCACCATTCGTGACTCCTCAGGTACTGAAGCAGTCCGTGTAGAAATGCAGCAAGACCTGGACAATATCCAGGCTTGGGCTGATAAGTGGCAAGTTACATTCGCGCCACACAAGTGCCAGGCAATGACTGTCTCCAACAAGAGAGAATCTAACCATCTCCCCTTGACATTCAACAGCATTACCATCGCTGAATCCCCCACTATCAACATCCTAGGGGCTACCATTGACCAGAAACTGAACTGGAGTAGCCATATAAATACCGTGGCTACATGAGCAGGTCAGAGGCTAGGAATCCTGAGGCGATTAACTCACCTCCTGACTCCCCAAAGCCTGTCCACAATCTACAAGGCACAAGTCAGGAGTGTGATGGAATGCTCTCCACTTGCCTGGATGGTGCAGCTCCAACAACACTCAAGAAGCTCGACACCATCCAGGACAAAGCAGCCCGCTTGATTGGCACCCCACCTGCAAACATTCACTCCCTTCACCACCGACGCACAGTGGCAGCAGTGTGTACCATCTACAAGATGCACTGCAGCAACACACCAAGGCTCGTTAGACAGCACCTTCCAAACTCGCGACCTCTACCAACTAGAAGGACAAGGGCAGCAAATACATGGGAACACCACCACCTGCAAGTTCCCCTCCAAGTCACACACCATCCTGACTTGGAACTATGTCGCCGTTCCTTCACTGTCGCTGGGTCAAAATCCTGGAACTCCCTCCCTAACAGCACTGTGGGTATACCTACCCCAAATGGACTGCAGCGGTTCAAGAAGGCAGCTCACCACCACCTTCTCAAGGGCAATTAGGGATGGGCAATAAATGCTGGCCTGGCCAGCGACACCCACATCCCATGAATGAATAAAAAAAAGACCTGACCTTTCCTCCCAAAGTAAATAAGTTTTAAACTATAACCCTTCCCACCATCCCCTACACCAAGGATATGACTTTGACTCTGCTCCTCCATCTCCCGCACTGAGAAACAACCCTCCTCCCCCCTCCTCACCAGTGTTCTGCCTCGGTTCCCCGGACAGGGATCCAAAGGCGCGGGAGTGCCGGCCAGCGGCACGAAGATCTCATCAGGACAGGCGGCGGAAACATAGTTCTCATTAATTCATTGATTTTAATTAATTTAAATATTTAAATGATGGTCCTGTTGCCGAGTGGCGGGGGAGTGGCCGCCACGAGGCCGCGCCGCCACCGGCAATATGGGACTGGGTCTTCACAGCGTTAGGTTGCGTCACGGCACTCTCCCGGAGGCATTTTCCGGCATCCCCGCCATGACCTCTGACAATGGTGGGGGGGCTGGAAAATTCAGCCCATTAAGTGAGTGGGCAACAATTTGGCAGATGGAGTATAATGTGGGAAAATGTGAGGTTGTCCACTTTGGTGGGTGGAATAGAAAAGCAGAATATTATTTAAATGGAGAGAGACTGCAGAATGCTGCGTTAGAGAGGGACCTGGATGTCCTTGTACATCAATCACAAAACGTTAGCATGCAGGTGGTGGTGGTCTGCACAAGGGCAGGTCCTTTGCTCTTTTTCTCCACCTAGGAGAGATGAGCATGATCGGGAAGAGGGTATATGAGTTGGCTTCCCGTTGCCTTCCTCAAACTGGAACGGGAATTGAACCTGTGCTATTGACATTGTTCTGAACCACATTCTAGCCATGGAATGTTGAACTTTATTGCAAGGGTGATGGAGTTAAAAGTAGAAAAGTCTTGCTACAACTGTGCAGGGCGTTGGTGAGATCACACCTATAGTACTATGTAAAGTTTTGGTCTCCTTAAGGAGGGATATCTTTGCAACGGAAGGTTCACTTGGCTGATTCCTGAGATGAAGGGGTTATCTTTTGAAGAAAGGTTGAGCAGGTTGGGCCTCTACTCATTGGAGTTTAGAAGAATGAGAGGTGATCTTATTAAAACATATAAAATTCTGAGGGGGTTCGACAGGGTAGATGCTGAGAGGTTGTTTCCCCTCATGGGGGAATCTAGAACCAGGAGACACAGTTTCAAAATAAAGGGTCTCTCTTTTAAGACGGAGATGAGGAGGAATTTCTTCTCTCAGAGGGTCATTAATCTTTGGAATTCTTTACCCCAGAGAGCAGCAAAGGCTGGGTCATTGAATATATTCAAGGCTGAGTTAGACAGATTTTTGATCTACAAGGGAATAAACGGTTATGGGGGTCAGGCAGGAAAGTGGAGTTGAGGTCACGATCAGATCAGCCATGATCTTATTGAATGGTGGAGCAGGCTTGTGCAGCCGAATGGCCTACACCTGCTCCTATTTGTTAAGATTCTTATGACATCTTGGGAACACTTAAGTTTTATACTGCAGCCAATCTTAATTAGACAATGGTTTTGTTTTCAGAAAATACACTCTCGTGCCAACTTGATTTCATCAACACACCCAAAATAATTGCATTTTGGCAGATTCCAAGTCCAATCTGACTTGTGAATGCAACAATCACAAGAAGTTAGCATTAAGGTTGCAAATGTGTAGTAGTTCAATGTAACAGAATGTTCAGACTGTGGTTTGTTAATCCATACTGACAATGTACATACTACGACCCACTGTCAGGGAATGGTGAAGAGACACAGAATACTAGGTGCATTCGTGCAACATGTTGTAGAGAATGATAATGACAATTCCTTGCACTGTAAGGGCTGAATTTAACACAGTCGTCGAAGATGGGGCGGGGAGACAGAGAATCGCTCCAGATCTGTCCACCTGGGAATCCAGTATCATGGCAATGGTTCCAGATTTTGTCAGTGGTTAGAAAGCACCATAGCGGCATTGTCGCCCGAAAGCGACAGGAAGCTATTTTAAATTGCTGAAATTATGATTTAAATGCATCTAACTGTAATGAATTCCAGTTTAACAATCGGTTCTTGATTTTGTGAAGGCAGGCAGCACTCATGTGCCTTCGGGTTCACGACCGTTGAAACCTGGCGGCACTGAGGCGAGAGACCTCTGCAAGAGGGTCCGTGGTCCTGGGCACTCTGCAAGGGGCTTTACTAGGAGTTATGGGCGGGGGGGGGGGGGGGGGGGGTGGTGTGGGGAAGGATTGAGGGAGGCAGTATACGGTTGACAAACCACTGTGTGATGTATTTGGTTGCTCACACTGCTGGAACAGAGGGTGGGCCATCATCTAGTTTGGGCTCTGAGGTCCATCAGCGACTCTGCCTAGAGAACTGCCAGAACCTCTGTTGCCAAGGCAGGGTTGTCCCTGCATCAACAGCAATCTGCTGGCTCACAAGTCACCTGGCATGGGTCTCATACACGCTGTATTTCTGGACCCCTGTGGCGAGATGTGGAGCCTCTGACAGAGGAGGGAGAACCAGCTGTTGTGCCTACCTGTGAGGAAAACCACACCTGCCAAGAATGAGGCATACTAATTTCACCATATGGAACATTAATTTTAAACTCTTACTGGACTGAAAACATGGCGGCACCTGCATTCTAAAAGGACAGTGGCTGGAAACATTTGCATTCTAGGAGACAGTTGCCTGGAGAAGACAATGGAACTGCTCTGTGATTCAATTAACCAAATGGATTTTGATCAAGACATTGGGCTCAATTTTACCAGCCCCTCGATGCCGCAGCACAAATGCTGGTAAAATTCTGGTGGGGAGAGGCCCGCCTTGACTCGCGACGTCAAGAAGGTCCCGTTGCAAATTACCTGTGGCAGGGCGACCTCTGTGCAGCACCACCCCCCACCCGCCGCTTGTCGGCGGCACCCCAATTAACATATGTAAA
The DNA here is from genome assembly GCF_036365525.1 of Heterodontus francisci. NCBI lineage: Eukaryota > Metazoa > Chordata > Chondrichthyes > Heterodontiformes > Heterodontidae > Heterodontus > Heterodontus francisci. The sequence goes on along the minus strand of NC_090375.1, from coordinate 162,623,050 downwards.
ATGGTACTTACCTCTTCAGATTATGCAGCCCGCCGCCTCTCCGTGCACACTTCCGGATTTTACTTTGTAAGGGCAGCCAGCATGTGCCGTCCCGTTCACGAACAGAAAAGCAGGTCATCAGAGGCAGAAGGTTTCGTGATGGAAGGAAAGTTCCGTTTCAGGGGTCTCACTCTGCATTCTTAAAGGGAGGAAGAGGGGAATTACAGGGCTCTCACTCTGCATACTGGAAGGGAGGAGAGGCGGGGGGAAATTATAGGGGTCTCACTCTGCAAACTGGAAGGGAGGAGGGAGGGGGAAATCACAGGGGTCTCACTCTGCATTCTGGAAGGGAGAAGGGAGGGGGGGAATACAGGGGTCTCAGCTCTGCATTCTTAAATGGAGGAGGGAGGGGGTTTGGGATTACTGGAGGGGAAGCTCTACAGGCATGAAGGGAGGTACTGTGTACCCTCCCTCCATAAACAGTGTACGCTCTGTGTTTGTGTGTGTGTAAAAGAGCAATGGCACTCTAGTCACCCTGTGTGTGGGGAGGGTGCCAGAAAGGGCAGGAGCATTAAGATTATATGAATGGTGGGGGAAATCGATTCAGCTGGTAGGATCTTGATGTGGTCATGCTGTGCCACTCTGAGTGTTGGCCAAGATGGACGATGCCATGGCACGGCACTTGACTCATGAGAGCAGCTGATGTACCTGTCAACACCAATCCCTGCCCTGTTCGGAACCTTTGAATGCATGAAGGGTTCAACTTTATTTATCACATGGAAATAGGTATGGCTCATCCTACCTTGTATGATCCTCTGCTCTCGGGGATCCGTATGCACCAGAGGCAAAATCAACAGGCAGGTGTGATCCACGTAGAGCCCCCGATAGTGAGCAGCAGCCCCCAAGGGGAGCTCGCTATTACCGTTGCTGTGCATCTACAGGCACCACATGACATACCATCCGATGTCAGAGCACCAGTGTCAGAGATGATTGCGCATGTAGAGAGGGTGGTGACACGGCTCTGTGCACTGCTTGAAGATGACCTGCAGCCCATGGGCTTTGGTGGACATCCTATGCCTTTGGTCCTCATAGTGGCAGTGGTTCTCAAGCTTGATGCCTATGCAATTTTTCAGGGGTCCATCAGAGACCTTTCTGGGGTCACACAGTCAGCAGTGCACCGCTGCATCAGGGAGGTCACCGGTGTCCTGCACCGGAGAGCCAGTGAGTATGCTCGCTTCAGGATGGACTCCCACAGCCAGGTCCAGAGGGCCAGCGGTTTCTGCACCATTGCCGGAGAACCATAGGTTGTAATGTTCATAGACTGCACTCATGTGGCCATCAGAACTCCCCCCAGGCTACCACCTGTAGACATCACCATTAAAGGAATCCTCTCAATCTAGGTGCAGCTGGTATGTGATCACTGGAGATGCTTCATGCAAATCTGTGCCCGCTTCTCAGGCAGGGGGATTGAGTTTAAGAGCTGCGAGGTTATGCTGCAGCTCTATAAGGCCCTGGTTCGACCACACTTGGAATATTGTGTTCAGTTCTGGTCGCCTCATTATAGGAAGGATGTGGAAGCTTTAGAGAGGTTGCAGAGGAGATTTACCAGGATGCTGCCTGGACTGGAGGGCATGTCCTATGAAGAAAGATTGAGGGAGCTAGGGCTTTTCTCATTGGAGCGAAGAAGGATGAGAGGTGACTTGATGGAGGGGTACAAGATGATGAGGGGCATAGATAGAGTGGATAGTCAGAGACTTTTTCCCAGGGTGGAAAGGGCTATCACCAGGGGGCATAACTTTAAGGTGATTGGAGGAAGGTTTCGGGGAGATGTCAGAGGTAGGTTCTTTACACAGAGAGTGGTGGGTGCGTGGAATGTGCTGCCAGCGGTGGTAGTAGAAGCAGATACATTAGGGGCATTTAACCGACTCTTGGTACATGGATGATAGTAGAATGAAGGGTAGGTAGTTAGTTTGATTTTAGAGTAGGTTAAAGGTTCTGCACAACATCGTGGGCCGAAGGGCCTGTACTGTGCTGTTCTATGTACACCTGGGACCTGCGCTAATCCCGGCTGCCATTGCTATTCACTGAACTGGCTTAGATGGAGGGATGGCTTCTTGAAGACAAGGGCTATCCTTTGCAGACATAGGTCCCAACACCAGTGAGAGACCCCACCTCTGCTGCAGAGAAGAGATATAATGCTCGCCATTGAGCTCCAAGAGCCACCATTGAGCAGGAGATCGGCATGCTGAAAGAGTGCTTCCAATACCTGGATGGATAGGGTGATGCCCTGTACTATGGGCGGAAAAGGCCAGTTCCTTTCTTTGTTGCTCTGCACAATTACGTACCCAATAGGGGCCAGACCTGGCATAATGAGGAGACAATAGGATTCCTCCTCAGACTATGAGGACGCTGAGGATCTACAACATGAAAGGCGCATGGGAAGGCAGATGGCACTCAGGCTCTGCACGCAGGGCTAGCAGCGAGCTAGGTATGCACAGCAGTGACTTATCAGACAAAGGCTGTCTGCTCCATAGGAACCGACATGAGCTCTGCAAGCTGCACATCACCCTCACTCACCTGCTGTACATCAGTCCACATCTGCAGCATCCCTGTGTAAACCATTAGAGGTAACAGCTGACTGAGCCAATGTCCATGTCACTGCATCCGTGGAGACGCTTATGAGTAATGGTGGTATAGCAATAATGTTCTTGCATACGTTGGCTCTACTGAAGGGCCAACGGTGCAAAGGGATGTGACACTGGCACTACATGCTGGCACACATCATTCACACAGAGAAAAGGACACACATGTTGGTGAGGAACATTTAGCGAAAGACCAATTTACATTGCTGTGACACCCGTGCATTCCCATTTGTGTGTGTGTGCTCTCTATAAACACAGAGGTTGCCCCTTCTTGGTGCATCCTTTGTGCTAGCAGCCTGACCTGAGGAAGGCTGCTGATCGGATTGCCCTTTGGCTGTGGATGGCTTTGGCACTCATACCCTATGCACACGAGGCCTAGTGGGCCCCGGCTGGCTGGAGGAGTGCTTGTTCATCCCCTTCCAGCACTGGACCCTATGACGCCAGATGGTCCCACGGCTATTCACCTCCTCTGCCATCTCCAGCCAGACTGCCTTGTTCAGGCGGGAGGGCCTCTTACTGTCGCTGGTGAAAAGGACCTCCCGCCTTGCCCACACAGCTTGGAGGAGAGTGAGCAGGGAGGCTTCGCTGCATTGTGAGGCCACACTAAAGCACCCCTCTGCCATCCTCGTTTTTTGCTGTGGTCCTTTAAATGCAAATGTGACTGCACTGTGTAACTGCTCTAACTTCTGGCTGCAAGGTTTGTCTTGCACATGCTTGAAAACCAATGCAGGACGAGTGAGGAAATCAGTGCTGTTGTCATGGTTTTTCACCTATTACACATCAACACATGTTCACAAACACTTTGCTTCTGCAGCAGCTGATCATATTTATTGGTGTAATATTTCTAGTTTGTAATGCAGCTAGAATATGAACATATTTTCTTGTTTTTTTTAACAAAGATCGTTTAATTAGTTACATGTATTTTCACTTAACAGTTAGCAGAGAAATGAATACAGATTCCAAATGCATATTAGTCTGCGGCTTTTCAGTCAGATGATTAGAAGCTCATAGTATGTTGTCATGCAGACCACCACCTGCCAAGAATGAGACATATTAATTTTGTCATATGAACATTGATTTTAAACTGTTGCTGGAGCGAGGAAATTACTTATTAAATAGATCAGCCCTGGCTGGAAAAAAATATTTGCATACTAACAGACAGTGCTTATGGAGACAAAGAACTATTCCCTGATCCACTTAATGCACAATGGACTTTGATCACCAGACATTGGAGGTGAGGAAGCTCACATTCCAGGATGTCTACTAAGATGGCAGAATCCAGAAACAGGTGTGGTCAAACCAGCTAGTCATATGACTAATCTGCTGGGCAACCTGTTTTTTTTTAAATTGTACAGTTTGAACAGAGAGAGACTGTTTGCTCCTGAACTGAGAAGACTTCTCCTGTCTGCTCCCATCTCTCACAAGCCTCTGGACCCACTGAAGACACGTGAGCCTCAAGAGAGAAAAGTCTCCTACATCGATCAAGGTTTAAGAATAATACTGGGCCCCAACAAAAAGCAAGACGTACCTACAATCAAGGCCTCTACAGCGAGCTCGAAGAACAGTAACCAAAACCATGTTCAGATATTGTCTCAAACTTTTCCACTTTCTTTCTTCTGCTCTTTTCTGTCTCTATCTGCATGGGTGTTTATTGCGTATGCATGCTAGTGTGGGCGTGTCGTGTATTCGTAGGCGTGAACCGAATTCAAGTTTAAGTTTAATAAATTTCAACCTTTTTTCTTTAACCCCAAGAAAACCTATTTGGCTGGTTTCTTTGCCTTACAATTGGAAAGCAGTGAACAAGGATTCACCAAGGGGGAGCTAAAAACACGGTGTTTTAAAAAAAAAATTACACCCTGTTACGGTAAGACCAGGTGAAGGCTGAGAGGGAAACCCGAAACTTCTCACCTGGTCGTAACAGAAATTTGGGCGCTAGCATCCAGAATTCGATCCACAGACAAATGACAGAAATTGGAAATGGGAAGTCAAATTGTTGCCAATCAAAAAAGAGCAATATTTCAATACAGGTTTTCTGGTGGTTTTGTGTGCTAGAATACTAACATGCCTGCAACTGAAGCTAGTAGCTTCCCAAGCCAGGGTGAAGTAACTTGGGATAAGTTAAAAGCACTATCTATGGAGGAGTTGAGGAAAATGGCTGAGTAGTGTAGGCACTGCAGGCAGATGACCAAGAGGTCTGTCTGTCCGACACTTTCTTTGGAAAGTTAGGAGAACCAGAGAATGAATTAAATGGATTTTCCCTAGCTGAGGCTCAGTGAGCTGACCTAGTATTGCGAGAGTTAGCACAGGCTGCCCAGTCTGAAAGTGAAGCAAAGGGAGTCCCTGATTGCTACTATTTAAAGAATGAGGTAATGATGAAGAAATGGAGTCCTCCTCACAGACCTGAGAGCAAGGAGTGGACAGTAGTTCACCAGTTAGTGCTGCCGCAGAGGTACCAGAGAGAAATATTAAGCAGGGCCCACGAGACTACAGTGGCTGTACATGCCGGTATACGAAAGACCAAAGCCCACTTAAGACAGATGTTTGACTGGCCAAAGCTCCACAAAGATGTGGTGGAGTACTGCAGGAGTTGCCACATGTGCCAGGTTGAGTAGAAACCCCAACCTACAGTGAAACCTGCACCCCTAAGTCCTGTACCAGTGTTAGGAGGACCCTCCAGCAGAGGGCTGGTGAACTGTAAGGGACCCCTGCCGAGAACAAAAGGGGACAGGTAGGCACAAGACTGGCAAAAGGTTAGAAAGGGAAGGGGAAAAAGTGACCAAGAGGGCAGGTTGAAGCAAGTCCGGGAGGAATCCAGGATCAAAACCCCCTGTCTGGACAGCCAACCCTGGAAAATTTGAAAAGTTAGACTCCACATCCTCCGATGTTTTTGCAGACACTAGAAGTACCCCACCAAAGTTGCTAATAGCATTTACAGAAACCGGCAGAGACAAGGAAAGTCCTCAAGATGGCAGAGAAACCGTGAGGGTGATGCCTCACCTAGTCTGACTGCCATGAGCAGAACTCCAACCTAGGGCTAATTATACCTAACCCAACCCTCAACAGCAACAAAGACACCCTAGACAGTCATGGAAATGTGCAAAACTGCAAACCTCCCCATAAATCACGTTTACTGGATGCCCATTCCCAAACCATTACAGGCTGATACTGAAGGAACTTCAAACCCCCTTGGGGCAATACATAGCTAGACCCACCTCAAGGAAAAGGGGCAGTTTAAAGCAGCACTGCTACAAAGGAAAGACCAGTGGTAACAATTTTTAGGTTTTCTGAATGAGAGAAATGTCTGTGTTTTCCTGTACTTATTCTCTCTCTATTCTCTTTTAATGAAATGCTCTTCTAAAATAGCATTTCATTCTGCTGGATGGGGAGGTGTGACGAAAACCACACCTGCGAAGAATGAGGCATATTAATTTCATCATACGACACATTAATTTTTTACACTCTTACTGGACTGAAAACAGGGCTGCACCTACATTCTAAAAGAACAGTGGCTGGAAACAAAAACAAGAAATGCTGGATTCACTCAGCAGGTCTGGCAGCATCTGTGGAAAGAGAAGCAGAGTTAATGTTTCGGGTCAGTGACCCTCCTTCGGAACCCAGTGGCTGGAAACAACTGCATTCTAAGAGACAGTTGCCTGGAGAAGACAATGGAACTGCTCCCTGATTCAATTAACCAAATGGATTTTGATCAAAAGACATTGTGTGTGTGAAGGTCAGCATTCCAGCCCCCTACTGAGGATGTCTACAAAGATTGAAAGAATCCACAAAACCTCGCCGGGCAGGTTGTCCCGAAAAAAAGCTAGTCACATGACTGGCCTGCTGGCTCAGGGTTGGTTTGAATTGTGTTCACAGAACAGGTTGAGATCAGACTGCAACTGAACTTGAAGGAAGACAGCATCTCCCTGTCTCTCGCTCTCTCTCATGAAAAGAGACTGCAACTGTATTTCAAGAAGACAGAAAACCATCGAAACAAGCTTGCAAGTGTGTACTGGGCCCCAAAGAGATGGCAAGATTTAACTGCAACCAAAGACTTTACATCAAACTCAAAAGACAGTAACTGAACTCCAGCTATTGCTTCAAACTTTTCCCCTTGATTCTTTCTCCAATTCTGTGTGTGTGTGTGTGTGTGTGTGTTTATCCTTTATGCATGCCCGCGTGGTCACGTCGCATATTTTTAGTAGTTTTAACCGAATTAGAGTTTTAAGGTTAATAAGACTTACACCTTTCTTGTTTAAATCTAAGAAAACCTGTCTGGTTGATTTCTTTGCCATTACAATTAGAGAGCTGTGAACAAGGATTCACTGAGGGAAAGCTAAAAAGTGTTTTAAAAAATTAAACCCTGTTACTGTCAAACCAGGAAAAGGCTGGGAGGGAACCCCTACGCCCCTTTCTCATCTGCCCATGAAGCTTCAAAATGAGAACAGCAGCAGCTGGTCAGGCCAAGAAGGGCCCACTACTGCCACAGACTGTACCGGACTCTGATCAGCTCCCTCCAAATGTCCGAGCTGCATTGTCAGTGAAGACTATGGCTCTTCCAGGAGGCCAGCACCGACTTACATGACATGCTGAAGGACAAGTTGCGACCTCTTGGATTTGGGGGTCCCCCTATGCCAGTGGCCCTGCAGATCACGATTGCACTAAACTTCTAGGCATCTGGATCTTTCCAGGGATCCACCAGGGACATGTGTGAGGTATCCCAGGCAGCAGCTCACCGCTGCATCAAGGTGGTGACCAATGCCCTGTGCAAGTGGTTCAGCGACGATGTATGCTACACACCGACCCTGACAGTCAGGCCAAAAAGACCATCGTATTCAGGGCCATCGCTGGATTTCTCCAGGTGCAAGGTGTGATAGATTGCACGCATGTGGCCATCAAGGCCCCCACTGACTAGCCAACTGCCTTCATCAATAGGAAGGGCTTCCATTCAATCAAAATTCAACTGGTCTGTGACCACCGAAAGCCTTTCCTGCAGGTGTGCCCCCGCTTTCCGGGAAGTAGCCACGATGACTACATACTTCGACAGTCCTAGGTGCCACAGCTTTTCAGGCCCCCGCTCACCTTCAGGGATGGATTCTCAGGGCCAAGGGCTACCCATTAAAGACTTGGCTGTTCTCACCTTTGAGGAACCCTTGCAATGCAGCAGAGGAGAGGTACAACAATTGCCATGGCTCCACCCCAGCAACCATCGAGCAGGCCATTGGGCGGCTGCAGATTAGATTTCCCTTCCTCAATCAATCTGGTGGAGCCCTGCAGTATGCCCCTGCAAGGATATTGCATATCATGGTGGTCTGTTGTGCTCTACACAATCTAGCGCTGCAGAAGCGGAGACGCCTTATATGATGAGGTGATACCTGAGTGACTCTCATCCACCAACAGGGAAGATGCAGAGGATGGAGAGGGGTAAGCAGTAATGGATGAAGACCTTGTGTAGGAGGCCAAGCAAGTTGAGCAACACGTAAAAGAGGCAAGAGATAACCTCATAATTACCTGTTTCCAGTCACCTTAATGCATGAATTCTGCCACCTCCTTTCCATTTGTTTGCCATCTTGCGACTGGCTGCAATGCGTGCGAGTGGCCATGAGAGATCAGATATTAACAAGGACTCTCTTCACATTGGCATTGTTCGAAGGGGGACGAGGGACGTCAGCAGCTCACAATTAAGGCATAATGGCACAGGATTACTTGCGTGCCAAACAGCGTAAGTAGCATGCGATCGACAGAACTAAGCAATCCCACAATCAACGGATCAGATCCGAGCTCTGCAATCCTGTCACATCCAGCCGAGAATGGTGGTGGACAATTAAACAACTAACTGGAGAAGGTGGCTCCACAAATATTCCCATCCTCAATGATGGGGAGCCCAGCACATCAGTGCGAAAGATAAGACTGAAGCATTTGCAACAATATTCAGCCAGAAGTGCTGAGTGGATGATCCATCTCAGCCTCCTCCTGAAGTCCCCAGCATCACAGATGACAGTCTTCAGCCAATTCGATTCACTCCACGTGATATCAAGAAACGACTGAAGGCACTGGATACTACAAAGGCTAAGGGCCCTGACTACATTCTGGCAATTGTACTGAAGACTTGTGCTCCAGAACTTGCTGCGCCCCTAGCCAAGCTGTTCCAGGACAGCTACAACACTAGCATCTACCCGGCAATATGGAAAATTGCCCAAGTATGTCCTGTACACAAAAAGCAGACAAATCCAATCCAGCCAATTACTGCCCCATCAGTCTACTCTCGATCATCAGCAGAGAATCCATTCAGCTCTTGAACTCATTACAGCCTTTGTTCAAACATGAACAAAAGAGCTGAACTCCAGAGGTGAGACAAGACTGACTGCCCTTGACATCAAGGCAGCATTTGACTGAGTATGACACCAAGGAGCCCTAGCAAAACTGGAGTCAATGGGAATCGGGGGAAAACTCTCTGCTGGTTGGAGTCATACCTAGCGCAAAGGAAGTTGGTTGTGATTGTTGGAAGTTAATCATCTGAGCTCCAGGACATCACTGCAAGTGTTCCTCAGAATAGTGTCCGAGGCCCAACCATCTTCAGCTGCTTCATCAATGACTTTCCTTCAACATCAGAAGTGGGGATGTTCGCTGATGATGAAACAATGTTCAGCACCATTTGCGACTCCTCGGACACTGAAGCACACTGTAGAAATGCAGCAAGACCTGGACAATATCCAGGCTTGGGCTGATTAGTGGCAAGTAACAGTCGCACTACACAAGTGCCTGGCAATGGCTATCTCAAACAAGAAAGTATCTAACCATCTCCCCTTGACATTCAATGGCATACCAATTGCTGAATCCCCCACTATCAACATCCTGGAAGTTACCATTGAGCAGAAACTGAACTGGGAGTAGCCATATAAATACTGTGGCTACAAGAGCAGGTCAGAGGTTAGGAATCTTGCGGCAAGTAACTCACCTCTCGACTCCCCAAAGCCTGTCCACCATCTACAAGGCACAAGTCAGGAGTGTGATGAAATACGCTCCACTTGTCTGGATGGGTGCAGCTCCAACAACACTCAAGAAGCTCGACACCATCCAGGACAAAGCAGCTGCTTGATTGGCACCCATCCAAAAACATTCACCCCCTCCACCACCGACACACAGTGGCAGCAGTGTGTGCCATCTACAAGATGCACTGCAGCAATGCACCAAGGTTCCTTAGACAGCACCTTCCAAACCCGCGATCTCTACCACCTAGAAGGACAAGGGCAGCAGAAGCATGGGAACACCACCACCTAAAAGTCCCCTTCCAAACCACACACCATCCTGACTTGGAACTAGATCGCCGTTCCTTCACGGTCGCTGGGTCAAAATCCTGGAACTCCCTCCCTGACAGCACTGTGGGTGTACCTACCCCACATGGACTGCAGCGGTTCAAGAAGGCAGCTCACCACCACTTTCTCAAGGGTAATTAGGGATGGGCAATAAATGCTGTCCTAGCCAGTGAGGCCCACATCCCATGAACGAATAAAAACAATCTTTCAGACAATGATGGCTAATAATTTGGACAAAAGAACTCTTAATTTTTTCCTACAGAACACAGGGACCCGGGTTTGATTCTGGGTACTGCCTGTGCGGAGTTTGCAAGTTCTCCCTGTGTCTGCGTGGGTTTTCGCCGGGTGCTCTGGTTTTCTCCCACATCCAAAAGACTTGCAGGTGATAGGTAAATTGGCCATTGTAAATTGCCCCTAGTGTCAGTAGGTGATAGGGAAGATGGGATTACCGTAGGCTTAGTATAAATGGGTGGTTGTTGGTCGGCACAGACTCGGTGGGCTGAAGGGCCTGTTTCAGTGCTGTATCTCTAAATAAAATTTAAAAAATATTAGAAACACCCATGAGACCAAAACTGTGGCCAGTGGTCTTTTTAATATATTTGTGAGTGCTGCTACGTGGTTTCATACCTGCGACAGCATTTGGGCTGAAGGTAGGCTCCTGATCAGGCTGCCCCTTGCCTGTGATGACTTGGTGACCATCCTCTGGCTTCCTGAGGCCAGGAAGGCCCAGCTGCCTGAGGGTATCCTGCACTGGTGCAGGACTCCCTCAGGCGTTACGGCTACTGCAGCTGGGCTCACTGGTGGAGGGACTTATGAGCCAGTGTCCACAAAACACCCTGAGGGAAGCCCCCAGATGTGGATGGCAGCCTCTCCTCCTCCCTTTAAAGGTTCGCTTGAACCTCCCTGCTTACCAGAGTAGTCTGCAGGCTCCTGTTCCTTCCCTCACCTTGCCACTGCTGTGTTGAGCTCATGGCCAAGGCGATGATGTGCAGGTCTGTGCACATTGTGGGATCTGGCTCTGCATGAGGGTGCCAACTTCGAGACCTCCTTAACTTAAGCAAGCAATCAGGAGGGCTAAAAGAGGTCATGAAAAGTCACTGGCAAACAGGATTAAGGAAAATCCCAAGGCTTTTTATACGTATATAAAGAGCAAGAGGGTAACCAGGAAAAGGGTTGGCCCACTCAAGGACAGAGGAGGGAATCTATGTGTGGAGCCAGAGGAAATGGGTGAGGTACTAAATGAGTACTTTGCATCAGTATTCACCAAAGAGAAGGACTTGGTGGATGATGAGTCTAGGGAAGGGAGTGTAGATAGTCACGGTCATGTCGTTATCAAAAAGGAGGTGGTGTTGGGCGTCTTGCAAAGCATTAAGGTAGATAAGTCCCCAGGGCCTGATGGGATCTACCCCAGAATACTGAGGGAGGCAAGGGAAGAAATTGCTGGGGCCTTGACAGAAATCTTTGCATCCTCATTGGCTACAGGTGAGGTCCCAGAGGACTGGAGCATAGCCAATGTTGTTCCTTTGTTTAAGAAAGGTAGCAAGGATAATCCAGGAAATTATAGATGAGCCTTACGTCAGTGGAAGGGAAATTATTAGAGAGGATTCTTCGGGACAGGATTTACTCCCATTTGGAAACAAACAAACTTAGCGATAGAAGGGGGGTCGTGTCTCACTAACTTGATTGAGTTTTTTGAGGAAGTGACGAAGATGATTGATGAAGGAAGGGCAGTGGATGTTATCTATATGGGTCTTCAGTAAAGCCTTTGACAAGGTCCCTCATGGCAGACTGGTACAAAAGGTGAAGTCACACGGGATCAGAGGTGAGCTGGCAAGATGGATACAGAACTGGCTAGAAGACAGAGAGTAGCAGTGGAAGGGTGTTTTTCTGAATGGAGGGATGTGACTAGTGGTGTTCCGCAGGGATCAGTGCTGGAACCTTTGCTGTTTGTAGTGTATATAAATGATTTGGAGGAAAATGTAGCTGGTCTGATTCGTAAGTTTGCGGAGAACACAAAGGTTGGTGGAGTTGCGGATAGTGATGAGGATTGTCAGAGGACATAGCAGGATATAGATCAGTTGGAGATTTGGGCAGAGAAATGGCAGATGGAGCTTAATCTGGACAAATGTGAGGTAATGCATTTTGGAAGGTCTAATGCAGGTGGGAAGTATACAGTAAATGGCAGAACCCTCAGGAGTATTGACATGCAGAGAGATCTGGGCGTACAGGTCCACAGGTCACTGAAAGTGGCAACGCAGGTGGATAAGGTAGTCAAGAAGGCATACGGCATGCTTGCCTTCATCGGTCGGGGCATAGAGTATAAAAATTGGCAAGTCATGCTGCAGCTGTACAGAACCTTAGTTCGGCCACACTGAGAATATTGCGTGCAATTCTGGTCGCCGCACTACCAGAAGGACATGGAGGCTTTGGAGAGGGTACAGAAGAGGTTTACCAGGATGTTACCTGGTCTGGAGGGCATTAGCTATGAGGAGAGGTTGGATAAACTCGGATTGTTTTCACTGGAACGACGGAGGTGGAGGGGTGACATGATAGAGGTTTACAAAGTTATGAGCGGCATGGACAGAGTGGATAGTCAGAAGCTTTTTCCCAGGGTGTAAGAGTCAGTTACGAGGGGGACATAGGTTTAAGGTGCGAGGGGCAAAGTTTAAAGGGGATGTGCGAGGCAAGTTCTTTACACAGAGGGTGGTGAGTGCCTGGAACTTGCTGCCAGGGGAGGTGGTGGAAGCAGGTACGATAGCGACGTTTAAGAGGCATCTTGACAAATACATGAATAGGATGGGAATAGAGCTATACGGTCCCCGGAAGAGCAGAATGTTTTAGTTTAGGCAGGCATCAAGATCGGCGCAGGCTTGGAGGGCCGAATAGCCTCTTCCTGTGCTGTACTGTTCTTTGTTCAGTCATGCATGGATGGACTCCTCCATTGTCCTCTGGCTTTGGCATCTCCGCCAGATGTTGCTTCTCTGTTACTCCAGCATGCCCTGTGCTATCGACACCACAGGCCCGTCATCACCCTGGGGCTCAGCATGGGCCTGGCCACCTACAGTCCTCCGACTGTCAGAGGCCTTGGCTGTTTCTGCCTCAGCCAGCTGCGCAGACATGTGTGTGGTGCTCCCACCAGCTCATGACCCTTATTCTGCAGCAGAGCTGTTCCCCACCAAAATGCGTTGGTGGAAGGTGCAAGAAGAGTCATGGGGCAGTGCATTCTCCAAGTGGTCCTCCTCCTCAGAGGTGGATGATTGTCCCCCTGTGGCTGCAGCCTCCTTGGTCCGCTGACCTGCATGACAGAACACAAACATGTGTGGGTTTGGCTGTGCAGATCTCCATGTATGATGTGGGTCTCCAACATTAATAATTATGCCAATGGGAGTCAATCCTCACTGTCTCGCGCAGGGACTCCAGTCACCCCATTTGAAATTGCGCAGCTGCCCACCAGCTCTAATGGCTCATCCTCAGCGATGGTGAGGATGCAGATTTGGAACTCCTCCACCAGTCTGGGCCCTCTTGTCCTGCAAGAGGAAGGATGGAGTTAGTAGAGCATGGCAGTGAGATCAACATGACAGTTCTGCTAATGTCAGCCCCTCGTCCCCTACTAGCAGATCTAATGTCTCTCATGTTGACACATGCTGTCAGTGGAGTTAATGGGCTATAAGCCTGTGTCCGAGGTGCAGCCATGCATCTGTCAGGATGAGGTAACACCCATGCCACTCTGCCTTCACCGTTGTAGTGCTATGTTCCCCATGTCATGCACCTTCCCATGTAGTCACATGGACTCCCCAAAAATGCGTTATGGAGCACTCACCTTGGACAAACGCAGAAGGTCATTGATCCACTTTCGACACTGCACCCAGTTCCGGTGGGTGACCCCACAGCTGCTGAGCTCTTCTGCGATCTCCACCCTGCCTATTTGGTCAGGTGGAAGGACCTCTTGTTGCCATCGCTGGGGAAGAGAATCTCTCGCCTTTCCCTTGCAGCCTGGAGGAGAATCTGCAAGCAAGCATCACTGAACTGTGGAGCCACCCAATGGTCTGGCCTTGGGCATCCTTTGCTGTCCTCCTCAGGAGATTGGGGGTTGGATAACTGAGCTCAGCAACATTTTCAGCAGTACAATGAAAGCTGCCAGTGACTCTAAGGCAGATGTGAATGTAGGGCTGGCAAGCCTTTAAATGTGGCACCAGCACCTAGTCTGCAGTCATCTGACACGGTAATCACTGACTCGCCTCCTACCCTCGCTGCTCGACTGGGGGAGGCCAGTGCCTCCGGTAGGTAAAATGACTGCCCGCCACATGATTGCAGTGGGCCGGCCACTCACAGCGTACATTTGCAAGACCAGCAGCGGCCTCACAAAAATTCAGCCTCAAGTGTCCAATTTTGACTTGTTCGTCATAGTTAGAGATCATCAGAAGTCTAGACTTCCCCAAGGGGAGAAAAACTCCAGACTCCTCAGATACTTTCATATACAGTTGCTGGAAGCAAAGCAAGACAAACAAATTTTGAGTGACCTCTGTTGCTTCATGTTCAAACAATTTCTAAAGTTGCCCCCCAGTCCAGAGACAAGTGTTTGCTTCCCACTCTCCGTATGGCAAATGCCCAACTGCTTTCAGCACCTAGTTGTGGAGCTAAATTCAAAGTAGCAATAATTGAGCCCTGGGAATAGCTCAATCAATTATGGACAGACTCAAGTGTGCCAATAAGTTCATTTGTAAGAGTAAGTCTATTTTTTTTTTTAAATAGTATTCTGGCCCGACTGCCATTCTTGGGCTTAAGTTTCAACTGATCAGGAAAACAAAAATGAGAAAAAAAAACATTCTATTTACTACGTATAAAGGTTACTAAGCATGCCTGGAATCCCTAGAGGCAGAAATATGAAATATTTTAGGCAGAATGTTAGTTGACACATGATATCATCACATGCTCATCTTCAAATGGCATGACGCTGTCAGGAAATCATTGACAATGTTAAGATAAGACAAAATAACTCAAGTTATTCCAGTAAAAATACCACTTCATAATCAAGATTGATAGAAGGCACTAGAACAAATGTCTCAGCGTTTGTGGGGTTCTTTTGATGCATGGAAGGAAAGAGAAAAGGAAAGGGTATTAGTAGTAAAAAAAAAAAACTTGCTTATTGTAAAAGTGGATTTTTATTTGTGTTTACAGAACCTTTCATGTTCCAGACTCAGTTTTCAGGGCACCCAACAGCCTAAAAGTTAAAAATCATAAAACATGCAATTTATGACAAAAGCAATAAATAAAGACAATATTTTAGAAACAACAAGGAAAAGGAAGTGTAAATGCCGAAACTTAAGTTATAATTTATTTTCATTCTACATATTAAAACAAATTTATATGTTCTTATCTTGAATGCATAACACAAACCAAAAAAACTGCATGGAACAGGTTACCATGCATTTATTTGATTGCCATAAATCAAAGTAAAATGTAATAAATATTGCATCTGACAGTCAGTCAAATCCAGTTTTTTTTTCAAGTACCGAAAGAACTTAAAAGTCACAATATGCACAGTACCGACAGGAGCATAAATAAAATTAGTTGATGTATTGCACAGCTAGCAGACAAGCAAGGATTCATCGTCACTGGCTTCAGACTTCAGTGTTGCTTCTAGGCACTCTTCAGGTATCTGGGCTGTATGGACCATTCCACAGTGCTCACAAGGCCCATCTCTATTATTAGACTGTTCTCTATGAGGTGTTGAAACATAATGCTTCCTAGCTCCCTGTACCCTATTGGGGCCAGGCTCAGTTACTGGTCTGCAACAGTTCCTCGTATCCATGTCTGAGGCTGCATCAGAAATGGGAATTAACAATTCAACATCATCATCATCATCATCGCTCCCATGCACTCCATTATCAAGCTGTCGCAAGGGACTCTGGTTCTGACCTGCTGAACTGGATCTCCCAATAGAAAACCGCACCCAGCGAAAACTCTGAGTTACCCTGCTCAGTGCACTGCTCAACTGCTGTCTTGCTGGACTAATGCTTGGCTGCTCTGAACTTTCTGATTGTGAGGGAACTACTGCAGTAGTAATATTAGTGTGGCAGCCAGTGGAAATTCCAGTTGCTCCTACAACAGCTTCTACTGCAGAGGTTGGTGCAGCCTTTTGAGGTAGAGGAGCTACTACTCCACCAACAGCTCCTGGTATATCTCTCTGCTCACCATTTCTATCCGTGTCATCAGAGTTGAATGTCAGAAGACTTCTGTGCAGACTGCTCCTTTCTGGTTCCCTAGGAACGTTCTGCTCACCAGAAGCATCACCTCCATCTGTTGACACAAGTGCTAGAGACCCTGAATTTCTGGATCTTGCAAAGTTAAAGACGCGATTCCAGAGGTTAGATCGCCTATTGGATGTAGTGGACCGAAAAGAAGTTAATCCAAGTTGTGACCGTACTGCCAATCGGAGGTTTTCCAAAATAGATGCCTAAAATGTAATTGAGCAGAATTAGATTAAGCAGCAAACCTGGTAAAGACTTTAGTTTATATAGTTCTACATCACACCTCTCAGAATCCTCAAAGGAACTTCTTAAAACAAAAATTACAATAAAAAGCCATTTTGCAAACACTAATGTATCAGAAAGTAGTTAATTTGTTTTGGTACTGTTGGGTGAAGGAAGAACATTAGGTTACATGAAAAAGCGTTTATTGAAACAATTCTGATGATCCCAAAACTTTTTTTTTATACGAGATGCTGATTGAGCTGTTGTATACTTCTAGCACTTTCTGCCTCCAACGTATGCAAGCCAATTGACATTATTCCCTGTATTTCTTCTTTCCAAGATTGCACTTCTAAAGGCTAGAACACTTCAAACCTTGCCAAGCTGCTTTCAAAATGAAAAGATACAGTGCAGTTTAAAAAAAAATTGAATTTAATGGAGAACAATATGGATCCCAACCTCACCAAGGCTTTCAGTATGGCCATGTTTTAGAAATATACAACAGGTCTGGCAGCATCTGGGGAGAGAGAAACAGTTCATCAGAACTGGCAAAGTTTAGAAATGATTTAGGTTTTGAACAAGTAAAAGGGGGGAGTGGGGCAAGAACAAAAGGGAAGTGTGTGATAGGGCAGAGGGCAGGAGATATTAACTCACAAAGATATCATAGAATAGAAGACAAACGGAGTGCTAATAGTTGTAGTAAACAACAAAGCATTAGTCCAGAAAGACTGTTACTGGCAGAAGAATGAACAGCTCTGACCAAAAGCAAAAACAGGAATGACAAGTTTAAAAAGCAGTCATGCCTCAATAATTTCAGCGCATGACTGCCTTTTTGAAAAGTTTTATTTTATTTTTTAACCATGTGCCCGGCTTAAACTTGTTTTTCAGGTTTTTGCTTTTGGACAGAGCTGCTCATTATTCTGCCACTAGCAGTCTCTCTGGATTAATGCTTTGTCTTTTACTACAACTATTAGCCTTAGCCTTTGCCAATGACATCTTTGTCATTTAATCTCTCCTGCCCTCTGCCCTATCACACACCTCCCTTTTTATTTGCTCAATACATTTCTAATGTATTGCCACTTTGTCAGTTCTGATGAAAGTTCACAGACCTGAAACATTAACTGTTCCTCTTTCCACACTTGCTGCCAGACCTATTGAGTATTTCCAGCACTTTGTTTTTATTTCAAATTTCCAGCATCCACAGTATTTTGCTTTTATTATGGCCATTCTTTCGAACTGAATCGAAAACCAAATGTCTTTCAAAGCTGCAAGTTAATGTGGCAGTGATGGTTTTCACATGAAAAGCTTACATTTTCCCAGATTCGCATAATTCCAATCCCTACATGAAGCAGTGCACATGCTGTGCAAAGTGAATTAGAGGCCTGCTACAAGACCCAAACCCGACGACATGTGTCTTCAGGGTATGGCGTTTGGGTTCGGTTCGGGCCGGGCCGAGTCCAGGTTGAGTCAGGTCGGGCCAGACACACACGGTAAGTGCTCTGCTGGTAAGTACTGAAATTTATTTTTTAAAAACTTACCTGAGCTGGGAGTCTGGGAAGAAACTGAGACTGCGCAGTGAGCGAATGACGTCACTATGACGTCATCGCGCATGCGCTGCAGCTTCCTGGAGCTTCCCAGTCGGAAGATAAGTAAAGGGATGGTCAGGTCAGACTCGGGTCGGGTCGAGTTGGGGTGTGTTTGGGTCAGGTCGGGCTGGGGGCAAAATTGGAGGGACTCAGGCCTGGTCGGGCTCGGGTCCACGGTGATTCGGTCAGGTTCTTTTTTCCTGACCTGAGCAGGCCTCTAAGGTGAATTACACAGTGTAGGTTATGTAAAGGAGATGCAAGTCCACAAGCCATTGGTGTTACTTTAGAAACTGAAGTCTTCAAAAGAAATACAGACAAGAAAGGTCACTAAATAAATTGTTGTATTAAACAAATTATATATCTCCAATCAGAACATGCAGAAGATGGTGCGGCAGGAAACAGCAAGTCTTTGGGAGGTTAACAGGCAAAACTCATGTACATGCATTTAAAGGCTGAAAACATGCAAGGATGACTACTTGGGTCCAATTTCCAAATCCCTGAGCAATTCCCCAGATAATTCACTTTACCTCAACAATCAAGCCTTCATAAAACAGCTATTAAAAGGCTACCCTGTACAATTAACAAAACCCCTTTATGTATGTTTGAACAGCTGCACTGCAGATGGCATTAACATATACTACATTGCTATCTTCAGGTTTTGCTTTGATAAATGAAATCTTACACTCATGAGACATTGTGCATGAAAGAACAAACACGATGCAACACCACAGGAGTTTTAGCTAATAACGTAATTACCGTATCTAAAATTAACAGGGAAAAGAAAAACACTTAGAAATAACTACATATCAAAAAGAAATGTGTGCTGCACTGGGAAGTTCCTGCATTACTAATCTACTGTAAATGTTGAAACTAACTTGAGTAGTTTCAAAACTAATCTGAAATTTATATAATTGTAATTGTTGGTTATTATCTATTCGTAAAGCTGAAATTTACAAGCAACATTTTTAAAGAAACATTTACCTTTTAACTATCCCAACTGATATCCCAACTAATTTGCTCTATCTGAGCAGCATCTTATTGTAAACAACATCCTCTTTATATATATTTTTACTTTCTATGTGCACGGCTTTTAAAAATATTTTCCTTCTTTCCTTTTTTATCTAGCTGCCTGGCACGCTATGCTGGATTTTTCCCTGCTAAACCTTGCAAAATCAGGAAATACATCGCTAGAAAATGAAAGGAAATTGGGTGGTGAGTCCCACTGTCACATTCCTACCTCTAAAAGAACAGCAATAAATTTCTCTCACTCCCCCATCACAGGAATCTCAGCCTCTTAAATCTTGTTCACAATGGTTCATTTAAATCGTGGATAGAGCAGGACCCAGGAACCTGCCCAATTTCCATACCTCTACTACTGCTGACACCAGGAATCCTCAGGACAGAGGTGGCAGTCAAGTGGCCCTGGGAGAGCAGTGTAAGGGAGGGAAGGAGTCTAAGCAGAGAGAATTTCTCCCTCTTTTCAGGTTTCTTACCTGCCCTTGGAAGTCTGCACTCATCGAGAACCTTTTCCTTTAAATAAAGGAAAACACTACTTGGTGGCATGTTTTCCCCTTTAACTTGTGTTCTGCTGCACTAGGTGTCCTGCACTTTTGCTCAGTCACAGTAACAGGGTTTTTCAGTGGTCAAGATCCTTCTCTGCAGGTGAAATGACCCCCAATGCAGGAAATCTTTCTTCGTTGAGGGGCGAAAAATCCAGCCAAATTGTCCAACTTCGCTCTGACCCCTGCCTTTGTTTCTTTCTAATAGATTTCAGGCAGGTGAACATAGGTGACATGGAGCCACACAATCCACATCTTGGTCGGGCTTCAGCCAGCTGGGATTGGAATTTACTGTATAGTCGTGGCATGTACAAACCCACAGCTTTTCCCTCTGTGGCTTTGTGTATTAGTACAGCAATGTGTTGCACCAACAAACTTGTCATCTTTGTATTTTTCAGTGTAAAACATCCAGATGGCAAATCCTAATCGTGCTTAAATTGAACAAAAAAAAACTCAATTCCCAGAGACACGTAATTTCTTAGTTTGACACATCATTCTAAATTAACAGCTCTAGTGACATTTTGATCTATTACAATTAATCCATTACAAGAACTGAACTCCACTACATTTTAACAGTTGAACATAATGCACTTGCTAATCAAAACATCTGAAAACTTCTTATTGTCTATTCACATAACTGAGTGGTGTGCAACTTTCCATTTCAAAATGCCTGAAATTCCTAAATGTAACACCATCTTAGTGGGAAAACCCATAACAAAAGTGACAAAATTTAACCATTATAAGTTTTTCAACATTAAATGTCATAAGTGTAGGTGATCTAACAACAGCGGTTACAATGCAGATCAGTAGTTAATACTACAAATGGTTGAATTTACTTACAGTTGAAGGCTCTGTCCACTCTATCAGAGATTAATAGAATCTTACAACTCATGGGGACGACATTCAGTGCACTGTACCAATGCTGCCTCTTTGAATAAGATATCCAATTAGTTTGACTACCCTGCTCTTTCTTAATAGCACTCAAATGTTCTCCCTTTCAAGTATTTTTCCAGTTCCCTTTTGAACATTACTACTGAATCTGCTTCCACCACCCTTTATGCAGTGCATTTCAGATCATGACATCTTGCTGTGTAAAATCATTTCTCTCATCTCACCTCTGTTTCTTTTGCCAATTATCTGCAATCTGTGGCCTCTGGCTACTGATGCTCCTGCCAGTGGAAACAGTTTATCCTTATTTAGAGTCAGAGCTGTTGAGTCAGAGACATAATGGCACTGGAGGAGACCATTCAACCCATCGAGTCAATGCTGGCTCTCCACGGAGCAAACCAATCAGTACCATTCTTCGGCTCTATCCACGAGCTCTGCAAGTTTATTTCCCTCAAGTGCCGATCCAATTTCCTTTTGAAATCATTCATCGTCTCCATTTTCACCAACCTCATAAGCAGCGAGTTCCAGGTCATTGTCACTTGCTGTGTAAAAAAGTTCTTCCTTACGTTCTCCTGCATCTCTTGCCTAAAACCACAGTCCCTGCACCATCAGCTATTGAGAATAGCTTTTCTTTGTCTACCCTATCCAAATGTCAGAATCTTGTACACCTCTATCAAATCTCCCTTCAATCTCTTTTGCTCCAAGTAGAACAACCCCAGCTTCTCCAACCTAACTTTGTAGCTAAAATCCCTCATCCAGAGAATCATTCTGTTGAATCTCCTCTGCACCCTCTTCGGGACCCTCACATCCTTCCTAAAGTGTAGTGACCAGACTGATGCAATACTCCAGTTTGTGGCCTAACCAGAGCTTTATAAAAGTTCAGCATAACTTCCCTCAATATCTCTATTTATGAAACCCAAGATCCAATATGTTTGTTAACTACTGTCTCAATACGTCCTGACCTTTAAAGACCCATATACATGAACCCCCAGGTCCCTCTGTCCCTGTACGTGCTTTAGAAGCATTTAGTCTATATTGCTTCTCTGTATCCCTCTTGCCAAAATGAACCACCTCACATTTCTCTATTAAATTCCATCAGCCACTTGTCTGCCCATTCTGCTAGCCTATCTATGCCCTGTTGCAGTTGTTTGGTATCATCAGCAAATTTTGAAATTCTACTCTGTATTCCAATACCCAAATCATTTATATATATCAAAAAAAGCAGTGGTCGCAGCACTGATGCTTGGGGAACACCACTGTCTACCATCCTGCAGTCTGAAAAACAACCATTTACGATGACTTGCTGTTCTCTGTCCTTCAGCCATTTATTTTTTATCCAAGCTGACACTGACCCTCCTGTTCCATGAGCCTCAATTTTGTTAACCAGCTTTTTATGTGGTACATTGTAAAAGGCTTCCTTAAAATCCATGTAGTCAAATTCAATTAGTCAAGCATGATCTGCCTTTTACAAATCTATGCTGGCTCGCCCTAATTAACTCAAACCTCTCCAAGCGCCTGTTGATTTTTCCCTGATTATTGTTTCTGAAACCTTACCCACCACTGATGTTAAACTGACCAGCCTGTAGTTACGAGGAATGCTCTTACACCCTTTCTTGATTAAGGATGTCACATTTGTCACTCTCCAATCCTCTGGCAATCCCCCAGATTATGGAAGTCCTTCCACTGTCTCCACTCCCACTTCCATTAACAACCTGGGGTGCAAGCCATCATCAGGCGACTTATCCATTTTAAGCATAGCCAGCCTTTCCAGTACATCCTGCCTATCAATTTTCACCACATGCATTACCTCTACCATCTCTGCTTCTACTGATACTTTGTCAGTATTTTCTTCCTTAGTAAACACCGATACAAAGTACTCATTAAGTATTCGAGCTTTGCCCTTCGCCTCTAAGCATACATCACCTTCTTTATCCCGAATAGGCCCCACCCCACTTTTTATTACCTGCTTGCTATTTTCATGCTGGTAGAAGATTTTTGGGGTCCTTTTTATGTTAACTGCCATTCTATTCACATTTGCTCTCCTTGCCAGTCATATTTTCCTCGTCACTTTCCCCTTGAACTTACTGTATTTAGCCTGGTCCTCGCTTGAAGAATTCACCGGACATACATCACACAGCTTTTTTGTTTCATAATATTCTCTATCTCCTTCGTCATCCAAGGAGCCCTGGCTTGATTCCTTTACCTTTTGCCATTGTTGGAATGTACCTAGCCTGTACCTGAATTATCTCCTCCATAAAGATCACTCATTGCTCTGTTACTGTCAATCTTTCGCTCCATTTTACCCTGGCGGGATCCTCTTATCCTATTGAAATTAGCCCTCTTCCAATTTAGAAGTTCTACTTTAGATGGTTCCTTGTTCTTCTCCAAAGAATGACTAAAAGATTGATAAGAAATGTAAAATTGGAGTATGAGAGAAAGCTAGCTAGAAATATAAAGACAGATAGTAAGAGTTTCTAGAGATATTTAAAAAAGAAAAGAGTTAACAAAGTAAGCATTGGTCCTATGGAAAGTGAGTCTGGGGAATTTATAATGGATAATAGGAGATGGCAGATGAATTGAACAGGTATTTTGCATCGGTCTTCACTATTGAGGATATAAGTAACATCCCAGTATTAGCTGTAAGTCAGGAAATGGAAGGGAGGAACACAAGAAAATTACAATCACCAGGAAGTGGTACTGAACAAATTGTTGGAGCTGCGGGCTGACAAGTCGCCGGGTCCTGATTGGACTTCATCCTAGGGTGTTAAGAGAAGTGGCTAGTGAGATAGTTGATGCATTAGTTTTAATTTTCCAAGATTCCCTAGATTCAGGGAAGGTTCTGAGAGATTGGAAAATAGCCAATGTAATTCCTTTAATCAAAAAGGGTGGGGGGGGTGGGGGGGGGGGTGAAGACAGAAAGCAGGAAACTACAGGCCAGTTAGCTTTACATCTGTCTTAGGGAAAATGTTAGAAGCTATTATTAGACACGTTATAGCAGAGCATTTAGAAAAATTCAAGGTAATTAGGCAGAGTCAACATGGTTTTGTAAAAGGGAAATCATGTTTGGCCAATTTATTGGACTTCTTTGAGGGAGTTACATGTGCTATGAATAAAGGGGAACCGGTGGATGTATTGTCCTTCGATTTCCAGAAGGCATTTCATAAGGTGCCACATTGAAGGTTATTGCAGAAAATAAAAGCTCATGGTGTAGGGGTAACATATTGGCATGGATAGAAGATTGGCCAGCTAACAGGAAACAGACAGTAAGCATAAATGGGTAATTTTCTGGTTGGCAAGATGTAACGAATGGTGTGCTGCAGGGATCTGTGCTGGGGCCTCAACTTTTTACAATTTATATAAATGACTTAAATGAAGGGACCGAAGGTATGGTTTCTAAATTTGCTGATGACACAAAGATAGGTAGGAAAGTAACTAGTGAAGAGGACATCGGGGGGCTACAAAGGGATATAGATAGGTTAAGCGAGTGGGCAAAGACCTGGTAAATGGAGTATAATGTGGTAAAGTGGGAAATTGCCCACTTTGGCAGGAAGAATAAAAAAGCATATTATCTAAATGGTGAGAGATTGCAGAGCTCTGAGATCTGGGGGTCCTAGTGCATGAATCGCAAAAGGTTAGTATGCAGGTACAGCACGTAATTAGGAAAGCTAATAGAATGTTATTGTTTATTGCTAGGGGAATTGAATACAAAAGTAGGGAGGTTATGCTTCAGCTATACAGGGCATTGGTGAGACCACATCTGGAGTACTGTGTACAGTACTGGTCTCCTTATTCAACGAAGCATGTAACTGCGTTGGAGGCAGTACAGAGAAGGTTTACTAGACTAATATCTGGAATGGGCGGACTGTCTTACGAGGAAAGACTGGACAGGCTAGGCTTGTATCTGCTGGAATTTAGAAGAGTAAGAGACAACTTGACGGAAACATACAAGGGCGGCACAGTGGCGCAGTGGTTAGCACCGCAGCCTCACAGCTCCAGGGACCCGGGTTCGATTCTGGGTACTGCCTGTGCGGAGTTTGCAAGTTCTCCCTGTGTCTGCGTGGGTTTCCTCCGGGTGCTCCGGTTTCCTCCCACAAGCCAAAAGACTTGCAGGTTGGTAGGTAAATTGGCCATTATAAATTGTCACTAGTATAGGTAGGTGGTAGGGAAATACAGGGACAGGTGGGGATGTTTGGTAGGTATATGGGATTAGTGTAGGATTAGTATAAATGGGTGGTTGATGGTCGGCACAGACTCGGTGGGCCGAAGGGCCTGTTTCAGTGCTGTATCTCTAATCTAATCTAATCTAATCCTGAGGGGTCTTGGCAGGGTGGATGTGGAAAGGATGTTTTCCCTTGTGGGAGAATCTAGAACTAGTAGTCACTGCTTAAAAATAAAGGGTCGTCCATTTAAGACAGAGATGAGGAGAAATTATTTCTCTCGGAGGGTCATGATTCTTTGGAATTCTCTTCCTCAAAAGGCGGTGGAAGCAGAGTCTTTGAATATTTTTAAGGCAGAGATAGACAGATTCTTGATAAGCAAGGGTGTGGAAGGTTATCGGGGGTGGGTGGAAATGTGGAGTAATCAATTCAGCCATGGACTTAATGAATGGCGGAACAGACTTGAAGGACTGTGTGGCCTACTCCTGCTCCTAATTCGTATGTTCGTTTGTCCCTTGCTAATCTAAATCTGATGATACAATGATCGCTTATACCCAAGTGTTTCCCCACAGATATTGGTCCACTTGGCCCACCTCATTCCCCAGCAACAGGTCCAGCAATGTCTCCTTCCTAGATGGACCAAGAACATACTGGTCAAGGAAGTTCTCCTGAATACATTTCTGAAATTCCTCCCTCTCCTATCCCTTTACTCTAACATTATTCCAAACGACATTTCGGTAACTGAAGTCCCCCAAAATCTGTACATCTCTGATTTCCCTGCAGATTTGCTCCTCTATCTCTCTCACTATTTGGAGGCCTATAGAATACCCCTCGTAGCTTGATCATCCCATTTTTGCTTCTCAACTCTAACCAAATGGATTCTGGCTTTGCTCTTTCAATGACATCCTCTCTTTCCAACACTACAATATCCTCCCTAGTCAGTATTGCCACCCCACCTCCCTTTTTGCCTTCACTATCTTTTCTGAACACTTTGCATCCTTGAATAATAAGCACCCAGTGCTCACCATTTTTAACCCACCATTTCCGTTATTACTACTACATCATATTCCCACATGGCTATTTGTGCTTGTAGCTCACCAATCTTAATCACCACACTTTGTGCGTTTACGTACATGCATTCTAAACCTGTCTTTGCATTCCTTCTTAGTGTGCTATCTAATATGGTATTACTTCCTTCTCTAGTAATATCCAACACTCTCAGTCCTTTATACACCTTATCCCTCTTTTCTACTTCTATATGCTGCTGCCCATCTCCCACCAATTTTGTTTAAACCTTCCCCAACCATATTAGTGAACCTCCCCACAAGGACATTCGTCCAACTCCTGTTTAGGTGCAACCTGTCCCTTTTGAATAGGTGCATTCTGCCCCAGAACTAGTCCCAATACGCCAAGAATCTGAAGCCCTCCCTCCTGCACCATGCCTCAAGCCATGCACTGATCCTCCCTATCTTATTTTCACTCTTGCTAGCACATGGCACTAGGAATAATTCAGAGATTATGACCTTCGAAGTCCTGCTTTTTAACTTCCTCCCTAGCTCCTGAAAATCTGACCGTCGGACCTCAATACCTGCCCTTTCTATGTCATTGGTACCGACATGAACCACATCTTCTGGCTCACTCCCTTCCCCCTGGCACCAGGGAGGCAGCACACCATGTGGGACTCACAATGACGGTTACTTTCTCAAAACCCGTCATGATTTTGAACATCTCCATTATTAAATCTCCCCTTTATCTTCTCTGCTCTAAGGAGAATAATTCCAACTTCTCTAGTCTCACTAGATAAATGAAGCCTGATACCATTCAAGCAAGTCTCCTCTACACCTTCTCCAAGGCCATGACATTCTTCCTAAAATGTGGTGCTCAGAATTGGATGCAATACATCATCTGGGGCCTAACCAGTGATTTATCATATCTAGTGACTCTTGATGGAAGTACACATCTGGATTTGAGTAAGGACCGAATAAAGTGCAACAGTAATAACAATGGCAACTGGCCAAATAACATGGGAGGTGGTCCTTAGTGGTGTGCTAGAGATTGTTGTTGAGAACTTTGCTCCTTATTTTCATTAATGACTTGGAAACAAGTTAGTTAAAAGATATATAAACTTGATGAGGTTTGCAAAATGAGAGCAGAGGCAAAAGACAAGATTCAGCTTGTTCAAATTTGATTGGATTTGGAGATACTTGGTTTGTGAGCAGAAGATTGGCAGCTGCAGTTTAAGTTTGGTTATGTAAAGTGATGAGATTTTGCAAAAGAAATGGAACATGTAATATTGACTCACTGGAAGCATACTGAAGGCAGATGGAGGAACATAGCTTTCTTCATCTACATGCTGTCCCTCGGCAATATTATCCGAAAACAGATCAGATTCCACAAGGATGCTGATGCCCAGCTCTAATGCACCACCACCTCTTTCAATCACGCCACTGCCTTTGATTTGTCATTCTGCTTGTCTGACATCCAATATTGGATGAGCATAAATTTCCAAATAAATATTGGGAAGACCAAATCCTGGCACAAACTCCATTCCCTCACCCTGGCCACTGTCTGAGGCTAAACCAGATCCCTCGCATCCATGGAACCTACTTGACCCTGACCTGACCTTCTGACCCATATTCTCTCCATCACGGAGACTGCCTATTACCACCTGCCGCTTAGCATATCTGCTACCGCCAAATACCATCAAATATCTACACTGAGTGGCTTTTCATCCTCAATGATTTCATCCTCCATCTGAATTCATCATGCCCTCTCACCTCTGAGTTCACTACCCTCTTATCCTCCCATAATCTTTCCCTCCACCTAAACTTCCTAACCCATATTCACAGCCACTCCCCGGACCTTTCCATCTCACGTGGCCTCACTAGTCACAACATATCAATCATAGATCAGGCCATTTCTGGTAACTTCTGTGTATCTCTCCCCACGTACATTGCCATTCCAACCCCAGTTCCTTCTGTGTTCACCTTGGAAAAAAACCCCAATTTACTTACAACTGCATTATCAAAATCCCAACTGTCCAGCCTTTCGGCCTCCGTTCACCATGACATTTCCATAGCTACTGATTTGCTCAACTTCACTTTACCTTACCTCCACCAGTCCTTGCTGGAATCATTACTCTCTGTCACTCTTACTGCTCCCCCGTTACGACCCTCCTCTCTGATTCCTCAAGTTCAAGGGATGCAAACTTGAATGGATATAGTGGAAATCTAATTTAGCCACTGATCCCCAGATCTGGCTGCACCACATAAAGCACTATCAGGTCATGCTCTTGTCTGTCTAAAATTACAAATGCTACACACTTGTTTAAAAAAGGGTATAAGGATAAACCCAACAACTACAGGCCAGTCAGGTTAACTTCAGTGGTGGAAAAACTTTTAGAAACAATAATGCAGGACAAAATTAACAGTTACTTGGACAAATGTGGATTAATTAAGGAAAGTCAGATTGAATTTGTTAAAGGTAAATCGTATTTAACTAACTTAATTGAGGTTTTTGATGAGGTAACAGAGAGGGTTGAAGGGGGTTATGCAGTTGATAAGGCATGCATAGACTTCCAAAAGTCATTTGATAAAGTGACACATAATTGACTTGTTAGCAAAGTTGAAGCTCATGGAATAAAGGGACATTGGCAGCATGAATAGATACAAAATTGGCTGAGTGTCAGGAAACAGTAGTGATGAATGACTGTTTTACAGACTGGAGGAAGGTATATAGTAGGGCTCCCAGGGATAGGTACCAGAGCACGGCTTTTCTTGATATATATTCATGACCTAGACATGGGGCTGCAGGGCACAACTTCAAAATTTGCAGATGACACAAAACTTGGAAGTATTGGGAACTGTGAGGAGGATAGTGATAGACTTCAAGAGGACATAGATATGCTGATGGAATAGACGGACACATGGCAGATGAAATTTTATGCAGAAGTGTGAAATGATACATCTTGGTAGGAAGAACGAGAAGAGGCAATATAAAATAAAGGTGCAATTCTAAAGAGGGTGCAGGAACAGAGAAACCTTGGGGTATAAGTGTACAAATCGTTGAAGATGGGCAGGTAGGTTGAGAAAGGCATACAGGATCCTGTGTTTTATAAATAGAGGCATAGAGTACAAAAGCAAGGAAGTTATGATGAGCCTTTTTAAAACACTGGTTCGACCTCAGCTGGAGTACTGTATCCAATTCTGGGCACAACACTTTAGGAAAAGATTTACTAGAACAGTTCCAGGGATGAGGGACATCAATTACATGGACAGTTTGGGGAAACAGTGGCTGTTCTCCTTAGGGAAGAGAAGGTTGAGAGGAGATCTGATAGAGGTGTTCACAATCATGAGGGATCTAGACAAATTAGATAAAGAGAAATTGTTTCTATTCGTGGAAGGGTCGAGAACCAGAGGACACTGGGTTCAAGGTGAATAGCAAAAGAACCAACAGCGACATGAGGAAAAACCTTTTCTACACATAGAGTGGTTAGGATCCGAGAGTGTGGTGGAGGCAGATTCAATCATGGTTTTCAAAAGGGAATTGGATAAGCTCCTGAAGAGAAGAGAATTTTCAGGGCTCCGGGGAAAGGGCTGGGAAGTGGGATTGGCTGATTTGCTCTTGCAGAGAGCCGGCACGGACACGACAGGACCAAATGGCCTCTTTCTGTGATGTAACCATTCTACGATTCTATGAGTAGTGGAACTGCCCCATGCCCAATGACACTTTCTCTGTACAGCATTAACACAGGCCTTGGAAATTGTTGCCCCACACTTCCTTCTGATTACTAATCACCTAAACCTCTCTACCCCTCTGGATACACTATCTCCCAAGCTGTCCATCTTCCCCAATCTTCTTCCTATGCCCCACCCCATCCTTCTCCATCCCTCCTTACATTGTTTCCATGACTCCCATTCACATTCTATTCTCTACCGCCCATCTCTCCCTTTCTCCTTCTCTCACCCCTGCCCTGTCTGGTTCTGATTTTCTCCTCACTGTCTAACCCTGCCTGTCTTGTATAATGTACGTGGTGTGAATGCCTTGTTCAAAGCCACAGGAGACTGACTAGATTTACATTAAAATTGCTGAATGGGTTGCAACATTCTATTTCAATTTTTTTTTAAACCATATCAGCCTCCTCCCCCTTTGAGCTTCTTCCATTATAAACATGCCCACACTTATCTGCAGTAACTGCACTGCGAGAAGGTCATACTTTGGGTATGTAACATTAGTTCAAAAAACAGATTAGTTAACCCAGATATGTCTCTGTGAGCACCAAAGTGAATGGCTCAATGTATAGAAACTTTATATTCCTCCACGTCCCTGATGAAAATTGGTGGGACAACATCGTCCCCTATTTTATACACTTAATTCACTCCCTCAGCCAACTCTGCCTCCTATGCTATCAAAGTTGTGTCCCTCGCAGAATGATCTTCATATGATAATGATTCCCCCTTCTCACCCACTGTGTAAACTTCACTGTGCTGGGGGGCATCCCCATTCCTCCCAGGTAAGTAACTACAGTATGCTGGCAGAACCATGCATCAGTCATTGAGTAACTACCATGTCAGTTCTATGCTCTCCTACCCCTCATGTAACTGAATCACTGCCCTGATTTTCTGGGACCTGACATCCTTCTACCTTCTCAGCCCCTCTCGCTTGGTGCAATTATCCCCCGACTTCTAATCCTGTTTGACCTGGTCTCTATATTTGGTCCTGACAGCTGGTATGGAAAACCATAGAACAACCATCAGAAAAAAAGCTAATGAAAAACAAAACTGCAGCTGAATACCCAATGGTTAGGTAACTATGGTTCCAGAAGAGGAATGGCACAGCCAATTCCAGTTCTGTTCAGTTACACAGCTGATTATAATCATGAGTTTGTACTCAAACAGACTCTAACTGGTTTACAGGCAAGATCATAATTCATTTCATTAGAATTGTACCAAAGGAGGCATTTGCAGGCTTAGAATTTTATTTATACAAAAAGATATCTGAAATAACAGCTTGTAGTAGGAGTGTGTCTGTAAGCCATTACCTGATTTGATGAGCAAACAGGGAAATCCTCCACTGGGGGAATCAAGCCTTGTGCAATTAACTGACCATAGGATGGAGGGGCCTCCCTTCGCAGTAGTTCAGCTTCAACTCTTGATAAATGAGTTTCAAAAGACCTTATCAACAAGGAAGAAAACAACTGAGTTCTCCTAATACTGGCACAAACATAGTAGCAGTTACTGATATTGATCCATTTCCTTTTGCACAGCTCAAATGAGACAAGTTACTGAGTTAGAGATATTTAATTCAAATTCATCAAAGCTAAACCGGAGGATTATTTTACTTTTTAAGCACACAACTGCTAATAGAACAGCACTCTGTAGTTCTTCGTGTATTGTCTTGTTGCTTTTGGAACAACATTGCATGGTATAGAGTCTCCAGCGCTATCACAATAATTTGCATCCAGAATTACCTTCTTTCACTCTAAAGGGCACCATGAAGTTTATACAATTTGTACATCACCATCTACATTTTCTTCAAAAATACCTGCACAAATCTGCACAGAGCTTTTTAAACAATCATCGGAAGACATAAGTGTGTATCTATAAATGGAATTCTTCTGCACAGGGCAATGCCTTTTAAGTTAACAAAAAAACTCTACTTCCTGCTCATAGTTTGTTTGCAAATGCAGTGGACAGTGGCAAGAGAGGAGCCAGGGATGGTATTTCTTAAATATGAAGCAGAGACTGGACTGAATGGTTACTTATGTCACATAAAATTTACGCAAAATCCATAGGTGCAAGCAGATTTCCTCCTACTTACTGCCTCATACCTATTTTGCTATCTGACATCAAGTAGGAGACCTATCGAGAGGGTGGAAATCCAGCACCTTGTGACTGGCAAACTTCATTAAGATCCATCCTTTAATAGGAGAGAGGGAAGGGAAAAAGAGGGGCAAAAATCTAGATTCCAGAGGTCACCACAGAATAATATTCACATTCCAGTGAAGATGCCACTCTTCAAGGGAGCACAGATTGGAGACAACATGAGAATAATAACCAATGTTCTCTGCAAGTGCAACATCACAGAATTACCCTCCAATCTTAGAAAAAGTAGAGAATCATACAACACAGAAGGCAGCTATTTATTTTGTCTGTGCCAATTCTTTAAAATGTATTTATTTATATATTCCTATAAATACCACAAATGAACTGAATTTAAAAAAATAATTTATGCAGGTCTGTAGTGGAATTATAGAAACATAGGCCGGAATTTTATGCCACCCCAACGAGCCAGATGGTGGCGGGGGCAGTGGTATAAAATGAAGCTGGAAGCTCTGGGAGGCTTTCTCAACCCACTCCTGCCTCCGACCCCCTTTATGTAGGGTGGGCGGGCGGGGGGCGAAAAATGGGCCGCCAGCCCCATGCCAAACAAGGCCCTAAAATTGCCACTTAACGGCCACTTAAGGGCCTTCGCCCACCTCCATGCGAATTCTACACGTGACAAGCGGGCGTCCTGGAGCCAGGAACAGCTGCCTGGGAAAAGCAGGTGCCCGATGGAGGCCCACCCCCGTTTCCCCAACTACCCCCAGGGCCTAACACTTCCCACTTCCCCCCCAAACGACCATCCTTGCCTCGCCAGGGCCCGACCGAAGCAACCAAAATTCACTTTAAATCCCGGCTCCATGTCTTCCTCTGCTTCCCCACTGATTGGCCGGCAGCTCTTTGAGGCGGGACTTCCTCCCTCAAGTAGGTGGAAGTCCCGCCTCAGAACATTTAAAGCCTGGGGACCCATAAAATATGGAACGGATGCCCAGGCGAGGCGGAAGCGGGTCCACCACCAACTTTTACGTCGATGGCCAGCTCCCATCCGCCCAATGTAAAATCCAGTCCATAAAATCATTGGGGTTTACTGCATGGAAAGAAGCAATTCAGCCCATTGTGTCCATACTGGCTGAGAAGGAGCCATCGAGCCAAATTCCACTTTCCAGCTCTTGGCCCATAGCCTTTTAGGTTACAGCACTTCAAGTGCATATCCAAGTACTTCTTAAATGTTATGAAGGTTTCTGCCTCCACCACCCTCTGGGTGAAAAATTTCCCCCTCAAATCCCTTCCAAACCTCCTACCTCTTACCCTAAATCTATGCTACGGGTTATGGATCCCTCAACCAAGGAGAATGGGACCTTCCTAACTACTCTATCTCAGTTCCTCATAATTTGATACACTTTCATTCGGTCGCCCCTCAGCACTGTCTGTTCCAAAGAAACCAACCCTAGCCTATCCAATCTTTCCTCATAACTAAATTTCTCCAGTCCAGGCAACATCCTTGTAAAATTCCTCTGAACCCTCTCTAGTGCAATCACATCTTTCCTATAGTGCAGTGACCAGACCTGCCTGCAGTACTCCAGCTGTGGCCGAACTAGAGTTTTATACAGTTCCAGCATAACCTCCTAGCTCTTATATTCTATGCCTCAGCTAATAAAGGCAAGTATCCCGTTTGCCTTCTTGATAACCTTACCTACCTGTCCAACCACCTTCAGGATCTGTAGACATGCATCTCAAGGTCCCACTGTTCCTCCACATTTCTCAGTATCCTGCCACTTATTGTGTATTCCCTTATTTTGTTAACCTTCCCCAAATGCATTACCTCACACTTCTCCGGATTGAACTCCATTTGCCACTGTTCCACCCAACTGACTAGTCCATTAATATCTTCCTGCAATATACAGCCTTATTCTTCATTATCAACCACACGGCCAATTTTTGTATCATTCAACTTCTTAATCATACTCCCCGCATTCAAGTCCAAATCTTTGATATATACCACAAAACGCAGGGGACCTAGTACAGAACCCCACTTGAAACAGCCTTGCAGTCATAAAAACACGCATCGACCCATTACCCTTTGTTCCTGCCTCTGAGTCCATTTTGGATCTAACTTGCCACTTTGCCTCTGATCCCATGTGCTTTTACTTTTGTGCCTAGTCTGCCATGTGGGACCTTATCAAAATCCTTGCTAAAATCCACGTTGATAACATCAAATGCACTAACCTCTTCGGCCCGCCTTGTTATCTCCTCAAAAAATACAATGTTAGTCAGACATGACCTTCCCTTAACAAATTTGTGCTGGATTAATCCATGTCTTTCTAAATGATGATTTATCCTGTGTCAATCTATTAATTGTGTGTCAACTGTTTAATTATATTGTTACAAGGATTTTGTTTTTGTATTAAAAACTTAGGAGTCTGTGTGTTTAAAAAAACTGAAAAAGGATTTCAGTGGACATTGAGACACCTGAACTTTATGGATGTTTTGAAAGAAAGTTCAACAAAAGCTGAACTCTGTGGATGTTTTGAAAGGAAGTTCAGCAGGGGCTAAACTTGTAAACAAGGACAGGAAAGCAGGCAATTTCAAGGAAACCAGTAAAGGGTTTGACCTCAGAGCTACTTTTAGAGTGACAAGGGAGAGATGTTTCAATTTCAGTTTTGAACTTTAAAAAGCCAGCGAGTTTGGACAAAAAGCGGGCATTCTGCAATTTGATTCAGACCTGCCTGGAGATCAGAAGAGCCAGAAAAAGTGTTACCCCTCTATGAAGAATCCCTGCATCAAGAGTGGTAATTTTGCATTTTTAAGAAACCCCGAATGCTTGCAGAAATCCTGTCTCTTTAAAAAGGACTTTTGCATCAAATGTGTAACAGAAAACTGACACCTGTTGCTACACCCCCAAAGGAAGACCTATGTGAAGACTGCTGCAATTAAATTTCCTTGAACGCCTACCCATCACAGACTGTTCATCAACCTTGCCTAGAAAGATTTCGAGTGGCATCCAACTATTCAACTTTGGGACACCTCACGTAACCGAATATCTTCCATCCAGATCATGACAAACTAAGTTATTTTATTATTCCTTTCCTTCTTAGGAAACAGCTGTAAACCAACAATCCTTTTTGTTCCCAGTTAACCGGTTTTTGGATGTATGTGTGTGTGCATGAGGGCTAGGGACATAAGGAGCTTTAATATCTCAATTCGTATATAAATTTACTTCATTATTGGTCAAGACTTGGTTTTATAATAAATTGTTAACCTTGCTGTTGATCAAATAAAGCTGGTTGGTGTGCTTTATTTTGGGGACAAACTGAGTAGCGAATTGGTTGTTTTCAGTAAGTGGGAAAATTTATTGATATGCTGTGAGCCGTGGAGAAGGGAGACTGAATTAACAGTGCACTCTTCCCACCTCAGTCTAACAATATGCAGGTGAAGGGTTATAACTGGAGTCTTACTTGAGCACTTATAAGAAGACACTGAGTGAGACTGGTGGAGAATTTGAGTGAGGAGCTACATATTTGTAATCCTTTTACTCCATACAATAATTGTGCCCTGGTGATTTATCCACCTTCAAGGAGGTCAGACACTCTAGTACTTCCTCTCTCATTATGCTTATCGTATCTAATATTTCACAGTCCTCCTCTTTAACTACAATGTCTTCATCAACCCTCTCCTTTGTGAAGACAGAGACAAAAAACTCATTAAGAACCCTGCCCATATCTTCTGCATCCACGCATTAGTTCCCTTGCACATCTCTGATAGGCCCTACTCTTTCCTTAGTTATCCTCTTGCTCTTAATGTACTGATAAAACATCTTTGGGTTTTCCTTGATTTTACCTGCCAATATTTTCTCATGTACTCTCTTTGCTTTCCTAATATCCTTTTTTACTTCGCCTCCGCATTTTCTATACTCCTCGAGGCTTTCTAAAGTATTAAGCTTTTTGAGACTGTCATAAGCTTTCTTTTTCTGCTTCATCTTTCCCTGTAAGCTTCTAGATAACCAAAGGGCTCTAGATTTGGCAGTACCACCCTTTTTCTTTGTTGGGACATGTCTACACTGTGCCTGCAGAATCTCGCTTTTGAATGTCTCCCACTGGTTTGCCACTGATTTTCCTTCAAGTAGCTGTATCCAATAGTCCACTTTTGCCAGATCACTTCTCAGCTTCGTAAAATTTGCCTCTCCCTAACTTAGAACTTTTACTCCTGTTTTATCTTTGTCCTTTTCCATAATAATGCTAAGTCTAACTGTATTATGGTCACTATCTCCAAAATGGTCACCCACTGCTACTTCATACCCTTGCCCAGCTTCATTATCCAAGACTAAATCTAGAATTGCACCCCCTCTCATTGGTCTTGCTACGTGCTGGCTAAAAAAGTTCTCTTGAATGCAGTTCAAGAATCTTGTGCCCTTCACACTATTTGTATCCCAATTGAGATTGGGGTAGTTGAAATCCCCAACTATCATTGCCCTTTTGTTTTTGCACTGGAAATTTGCCTACATATTTGTTCTTCTATCTCCCTTTCACTATTTGGGGGTCTATACTACACTCCTAGTAGTGTGTAACAAGGAACGTCAATGAGGGTTGCGCATTTGATGCAGTGTACATGGTTTTTAACAAGACTTTTGATAAGGTCCCAAACGGTAGAATAGTCACGAAAGTAAAAGCCAATGGGATCCAAGACAAAGTGACAGGCTGGATCCAAAATTGGCTCAAAGGCAGGAAGCATAGGGTTACCGCTGATGAGTACTTCTGTGACTGGAAGGCTGTTTTCAGTGGGAGTTCACAGGGCTCAGCACTAGATTCCCTGCTTTTTGTGTTTTTAGCAATGATTATGGGGAGACGATGGCATAGTGGTAATGTCGCTGAATGAGTAATCCACAGGCCGAGACTAATGTCCTGGGGACATGGGTTCAAATCCCACCGCAACATCTGGTCAAATTTAAATTCAATTAGTAAATAAAAATCTGGAATTGAAAGCTAGTCTCAGTAGTGGTGCCATAATAGACTGTCGGTAAAAATTCAGCTGGTTCACTAATGCCCCTTAGGAAAGAAATCTGATGCCCTACTGGTCTGGCCTACATGTGACTCCAGACCCAGACCAATGTGGTTGACTCTTACCTTCCCTGTGAAATGGCCAAGAAAGCCACTCAGTTGCCAAGGGCAATTAGGGATGGGAAACAATTGCTGGCTTTGCCAGCTATGTCCACATTACACGGAAAAATTTAAAAAAATTGGACTTAGATGTAGGAGGTATGATTAAGAAGTTGGCAGACGACAAAAAAATTGGCCGTGTGGTTGATAATGAAGAAGAAAGTTACAGACTGCAGGAATGGATTAGTCAGGTGGGTGGAACAGTGGCAAGTGGAATTCAATCAGAGAATTGTGAGGTAATTCATTTGGGGAAGGCTAACAAGGCAAGGGAATACACAATAAAATGTAGGGTACCGAGAAGTGTAGAGGAACAGAGGAAGCTTGGAGTGTGTGTCCACAGAGCCCCAAAGGTGTTTGGACAGATAGACAGGGTGGCCTAGAAGGCATACAGTGGGGATGGTGGCATAGTGGTAATGTTACTGAACTAGTAATCAGAAGCTATGACTAATGAGCTGAGTTCAAATTCCAAACACAGCAGCTTTTGTCATTTTAATTCAATTAAATACTAAATCTGGAATTAAAATCTCATCTCATTAATGGTGACCATGAAACTACCAGATTGTTGTAAAAATCCATGTGGTTCACTAATGTCCTTTAGGGAAGGAAATCTGCCGTCCTGACCCGGCCTGGCCGGCATGCAAATCCAGCCCCACAATGTGGTTGACTCTCTAAGGCGCTCCAAAATGGCCTAGCAAGCCTATCAGTTGTACCAAACTGCTCCAGAAAAGTTGAAAAATAAAACTGAATGGACCACCCAGCATCGGCCTAAGGCAAAGGAAAAGCCAGCAGACAGCCTGCCCAGCGAACTCTGCAAAGTGCTCCTTACCAGAATCTGGGGACTTGTGCCAAAATTGGGAGCACTCTCCCACAGACTAGTCAAGGAATAGCCTGACATAAATACACTCACTGAATTGTACCTTATAATGTCCTAGATTCCTCCACCATCATCCCTGGGTATGTCCTATCCCACTAGCAGGTCAGACCCATCAGAGGTGGCTGCACAGTGGTACACAGTCAGGAGGGCGTTGCCCTGGGAGTCCTCAACATTGACTCCGGACTCCATGAAGTCTCATGGCATCAGGTCAAACATGGGCAAAGACACCTCCTCCTGATTACCAACTACTGCCCTCCCTTGGCTAGTAAATCAATACTCCTCTATGTTGAACCCCACTTGGAATAAGCACCGAGGGTAGCAAGGGCACAGAGTACACTCTGGATGGGAACTTCAATATCCATTACCAAGAGTGGCTCAGTGGCAAGACTACTGACTGAGCTGGCTGACTCCTGAAGGACATATCTGCCAGACTGGGCCTGCGGCACGTGGTAAGGGAACTAACAAGAGGGAGAAAAACCTGCTTGACCTTGCCCTCACCAACCTACGTGTCACAGATACATCTGTCCGTGACAGTATTGGTAGGAATGACCATCGCCCAGTCCTAGTGGAAACAAGTCCAATGAGGATAGCGTCCATCGTGCTGTGTGGCACTACCATTCTGCTAAATGGGATAGCTTCAGAACAGATCTGGCAGATCAAAACTGAGCATTCATGAGGCGCTGTGGAGCATCAGCAGAATTGTAATGATCCACAATCTGTAACCCCATGGCCTGGCATATCCCTCACTCTACCAACATCATCAAGCCAAGGGATCAACCCTAGTTCAATGAGGATTGCAGGACAGCATGCTAGGAGCAGCACCAGGCACTAATAAAAATGAGGTGCTAACCTAGTGAAGCTACAACACAGGACTACACGTATGCTAAACAGTGGAAGCAGCACGCTGTAGACAAAGCAATCCCACAACCAATGGATCAGATCAAAGCTCTGCAGTCCTGCCACATCCAGCCGGGAATGGTGGTGGACAATTAAACAACTAACAGGAGGAGAAGGCTCCACAAATATCCCCATCCTCAATGATGGGGTAGCCCAGCACATCAGTGCAAAAGACAAGACTGAAGCAATTTCAACAATCTTCAACCAGAAGTGCCAAGTGGATGATCCATCTCAGCCTCCTCCTGAGGTCCCCAGCATCACAGATGCCAGTCTTCAGCCAATTCAATTCACTCCACGTTATCAAGAACAGCTGAAGGCACTGGATTCTGCAAAGGCAACGTCCCAACAATAGTAGTGAAGAACTGTGTTCCAAAACTAGCTGCGTCCCTAGCCAAGCTGCTCCAGTACAACTACAACACTGGCATCTACCTGACTATGTGGAAAATTGCTCAGGTATTTCCTGTCCAAAAACAAGCAGAGAAAAATCCAATCTGGCCAATTGTTACCCCATCTACTCTTGATCATCAGCAAAGTGATGGAAGGCATCAACAGTTCTATTGAGCAGCACGTATACAGCAATAACCTACCCACTGATGCT
Organism: Heterodontus francisci; assembly: GCF_036365525.1. Lineage (NCBI taxonomy): Eukaryota > Metazoa > Chordata > Chondrichthyes > Heterodontiformes > Heterodontidae > Heterodontus > Heterodontus francisci. The sequence goes on along the minus strand of NC_090375.1, from coordinate 162,584,116 downwards.
CAGTTTGGGTTCCGCCAGGGCCACTCGGCTCCAGATCTCATTAGAGTCATGGTCCAAACATGGGTAACAGAGTGGAATTCAAGAGGTGACTGCCTGTGACGTCAAGGCAGCATTTGACACAGTGAGGCATCAAGGAGCTCGAGCAAAATTGAAGTCAATAGGAATCAGAGGGAATACTCTACTGTTTGTAGTCAAACCTAGTACAAAGGGAGATGATTGCGGTTGTAGGAGGCTAAACATCTAAGCCCAGATCATTGCAAGAGTTCCTCAGGATAGTGTCCTGTATCCAACCATCTTCAGCTGCTTCATCAATGACCTTCTCTCTATCATAAGGTCAGAAGTGGGGATGTTCGCTGATGATTGTAAAGTGTTCAGTACCATCCACGACTCCTCAGATACTGAAACAGTCCCTGCCCACATGCAGCAAGACCTGGGCAACATTCAGGCTTGGGCTGATATGTGGCAAGTAACATTCGCGCCACACAAGTGCCAGGTAATGACCATCTCCAACAAGAGAGAGACTCTATGGAGAAAGAAATAGAGTTAATGAATCAGGTCATGACCTTTCATCCGCTATTTCTTGATATCACGTGGAGTGAATCAAATTGGCTGATGAAAGGTCATGACCTGATTCATTAATTGTTTCTTTCTCCACAGATGCTGCCTGACCTGCTGAGTATTTCCAGCATTTTCTGTTTCCGTTTCAGATTTCCAGCATCCGCCGTATTTGATTTTGTAAGAGACAGAGACTCTAACCATCTCCCCTTGAGATTCAGTGACATTACCCAACGTTGAATCCACCACCATCAATATCCTGGGGATTATCACTCACTAGAAACATAACTGGAGCAGCCACATAAATACTATGGTTACAACAGCAGATCAGAGCTGAGAATTCTGTGGCGACTAACTCATCTTCTGACTCCCCAAAGTCCGTCCACCATCTACAGGGCACAAGTCAGCAGTGTGATGGAATACTCTCCATTTGCCTAGACAACTGAGGCTCCAACAATACTCAAGAAGCTTGACACCATCCAGGACAAAGCTTGATCAGCACCCCATCCAGCACTTTAAACATTTACTCCCTCAACCACCAGCACACAGTGGCAGCAGTGTGCATCATAAATAAGATGCACTGCAGTAACTCAACAAGCCTCCTTCGACAGCAGATTCCACACCCGTGACCTGTACCACTGGCAAATTCCCCTCCAAGCCATACACCACCCGGACTTGGAACTATATTGTCATTCCTTCACTGTCGCTGGGTCAAACCTGGAACTTCATCCCTAATGGCACTGTGGGTGTATCTACATCCCAAGGACTGTAGCAGTTCAAGAAGGCAGCTCACCATCACCTACTCAAGGACAACTAAGGATGTGCAACAACTGCTGACCATGCAAGTGATGCTCACATCCCATGAAGGAATAAAAAAGCAGCAATAAATACAGGATACTTGCCTTTATTGGCCGAGGCATAGAACATAAGAACTGCAACTGTATAAACCCTGGTTAGGTCACAGCTGGAGTACTGCGTACAGTTCTGGTCACACATTACAGGAAGGATGTGATTGCACTAAAGAGGATACAGAGGTGGTTTACGAGGATGTTGCCTGGACTGGAGAATTTCAGTTATGAGGAAAGAATGGATATGCTAGGGTTGTTTTCTTTGGAATAGAGATGTAATTGAACTGTAAAATTATGAGAGGTCCAGATAGAGTGGATAGGAAGGCCCTATTCCCCTTGGCTGAGGGGTCCATAACAAAGGGCATAGATGTAGGGTAAAAGGTAGGAGGTGTAGAGTGAATTCGAGTGGAAAGTTTTTTCACCCAGAGAGTGGTGGGGGAACTCACTGTCTGAAAGGGCGGTGAAGCAGAAACCCTCATAACATTTAAAAAGCACGAGGATATGCACTTGAAGTGACGTAATCCAGAAGGCTATGGACCAAGAGCTGGAAAAGCGGGATTAGGCTGGATGCTAACTTGTCGGCCAGCACAGACACGATCGACAGAATGGCCTCCTTCCATGCTGTAAATTTATATTATTTTTATGACTGATTCTAGAAGTGTAGAGACTAAACTACAGGAAGAATAAATGTGTTGATTGAGGCCTTATTGTAATGCTTAAAGTATTTTCATTGATTTTTTGATGTAAACATTTACAGTAACAATTTGTGTGTCTGTCCTCTATGTAATTAGTCTCAAGTCTGTCAATGGTGCTATTCCTACTGATTAAATGCCTATTTATCTCCTTTTAAACAGTTATTTTCCAGCTTTACTAATTAGCAACCATATCACTCAACATTTTCTACCCAAATTGATCGTTGCAAAATAAGACACAAGTTACTGCACTTCATTGTGTGAAGTGCTTGGATACTCTGACAAGGTAAAGCACAATAAACAAGAATTAATTTGTAAGTGTATGACTTCCGATAGAGTAGAGAGTCCATGTATCCAACTGACTAATCAGAAGTGATGAACACTCATTAGAAATCTCTATTGTACATGCCAATCACATTTCACCAAGTATTCCAAGTTGCAGTTCACAGCTAAGATCAAGACAGTAAAAAGATTACTGGATTCACTCAGCAGGTCTGGCAGCATCTGTGGAAAGAGAAGCAGAGTTAACGTTTCGGGTCAGTGACCCTTCTTCCGAAGAAGGGTCACTGACCCGAAACGTTAACTCTGCTTCTCTTTCCACAGATGCTGCCAGACCTGCTGAGTGAATCCAGCATTTCTTGTTTTTGTTTCAGATTTCCAGCATCCGCAGTATTTTGCTTTTATTATAGTAAAAAGATTACGCTGTACAACACCCCACATTCAGGTTGAGACTAAGGAAAGCACTTGTGATTACAACTTCCCAGGTGAGTGGATTATAATTATTTTTGGAATACAATGAGCTGCAGATTATCTGAACAAAGCGACACGGAAACTCAACTAGCCTTGACAAGTTCTGGGTTAAGGAGCCCTCGCTTTACTAAGCATAGGCATCCACCTTTATCTTTATTCCATTCTTAAACTTGCTGGTTCTTCATTCCAAACTCCTAAGGTATTACTAATCGACGGGATAATGGCACCCATGATTTAGTACAGATGAGCAATCTCAAATTGAGAAAACTTGAGGGTAACCATTGTGAACATACAATGATCATTGTTACTCTAAGATTGAACATAGAACAGTACAGCACAGTACAGGCCCTTCGGCCCACGATGTTGTGCCGAACCTTTAACCTACTCTAGGATCAAACTACCTACACACCCTTCATACTACTATCATCCATGTACCTATCCAAGAGTCGCTTAAATGTCCCTAATGTATCTGCTTCTACTACCACCACTGGCAGTGCATTCCACGCACCCACCACTCTCTGTGTAAAGAACCTACCTCTGACATCTTCCCGAAACCTTCCTCCAATCACCTTAAAATTATGCCCCCTGGTGATAGCCCTTTCCACCCTGGGAAAAAGTCTCTGGCTATCCACTCTATCTATGCCTCTCATCATCTTGTACCCCTCTATCAAGTCACCTCTCATCCTTCTTCGCTCCAATGAGAAAAGCCCTAGCTCCCTCAACCTTTCTTCATAAGACATGCCCTCCAGTCCAGGCAGCATCCTGGTAAATCTCCTCTGCACCCTCTCTAAAGCTTCCACATCCTTCCTATAATGAGGCGACCAGAACTGAACACAATATTCCAAGTGTGGTCTAACCAGGGCCTTATAGAGCTGCAGCATAACCTCGTGGCTCTTAAACTCAATCCCCCTGTTAATGAAAGCCAACACACCATACGCTTTCTTAACAACCCTATCAACTTGGGTGGCAACTTTGAGCGATCTATGGACATGGACCCAAAGATCCCTCTGTTCCTCCACACTACCAAGAATCCTGTCTTTAAGCCTGTATTCTGCATTCAAATTTGATCTTCCAAAATGAATCACTTCACACTTTTCCAGGTTGAACTCTATCTGCCACTTCTCAGCCCAGCTCTGCATCCTGTCAATGTCCCGTTGCAACCTACAACAGCCTTCCACACTATCCACAACTCCAGCAACCTTTGTGTCATCGGCAAACTTGCTAACCCAGCCTTCCACTTCCTCATCCAAGTCATTTATAAAAATCACAAAGAGCAGAGGTCCCAGAACAGATCCCTGAGGAACATCACTGGTCACCGAGCTCCAGGCTGAATACTTTCCATCTACTACCACCCTCTGTCTTCTATGGGCCAGCCAATTCTGTATTCAGACAGCCAACCTCCCCTGTATCCCATGCCTCCTTACTTTCTGAATGAGCCTACCATGGGGAACCTTATCAAACGCCTTGCTAAAATCCATATACACCACATCCACTGCTCTTCCTTCATCAACGTGTTTGGTCACATCTTCAAAGAATTCAATAAGGCTTGTGAGGCATGACCTGCCCCTCACAAAGCCATGCTGACTGTCTCTAATCAAACTATGCCTTTCCAAATAATCATAAATCCTGTCTCTCAGAATCCTCTCCAATAATTTGCTCACTACCGACGTAAGACTGACTGGTCTATAATTCCCAGGGTTATCCCTATTCCCTTTCTTGAACAAGGGAATAACATTTGCCACCCTCCAATCATCTGGTACTACTCCAGTGGACAGTGAGGATGCAAAGATCATCGCCAAAGGCGCGGCAATCTCTTCCCTCGCTTCCCGTAATATCCTTGGGTATATCCCGTCTGGCCCCGGGGACTTATCTGTCCTCATGTCTTTCAAAATTTCCAGCACATCCTCCCTCTTAACATCAACCTGTTCGAGCATATCAGCCTGTTTCACGCTATCCTCACAAACAACCAGGTCCCTCTCACCAGTGAATACTGAAGCAAAGTATTCATTTAGGACCTCCCCTACCTCCTCCGACTCCAGGCACAAGTTCCCTCCACTATCCCTGATCGGCCCTACCCTCACTCTAGCCATCCTCTTGTTCCTCACATAAGTGTAGAACGCCTTGGGATTTTCCTTAATCCTATCCGCCAAGACTTTTTCATGTCCCCTTCTAGCTCTCCTAAGTCCATTCTTCAGTTCCTTCCTGGCTACCTTGTAACCCTCTAGAGCCCTGTCTGATCCTTGCTTCCTCAACCTTAAGTAAGCTTCCTTCTTCCTCTTGACTAGCTGTTCCACATCTCTTGTCATCCAAAGTTCCTTCACCCTACCATCCCTTCCTTGCCTCATCGGGACAAACCTATCCAGCAGTCGCAGCAATTGCTCTCTAAACAACCTCCACATTTCTGTCGTGCATTTCCCTGAGAACATCTGTTCCCATTTTATGCTCCCCAGTTCCTGCCTAATAGCATTGTAATTTCCCCTCCCCCAATTAAATATTTTCCCATCCCGTCTGCTCCTGTCCCTCTCCATGACTATAGTAAAGGTCAGGGAGTTGTGATCACTATCACAGAAATGCTCTCCCACCGAGAGATCTGCCACCTGGCCTGGTTCGTTGCCAAGCACCAAATCCAACATAGCCTCCCCTCTAGTTGGCCTATCTACATATTGAGTCAGGAAACCTTCCTGGACACACCTGACAAAAACTGCTCCATCCAAACTATTTGCACTAAGGAAGTTCCAATCAATATTAGGGAAGTTGAAGTCACCCATGACAACAACCCTGTTACTTCTGCACCTTTCCAAAATCTGCCTCCCAATCTGTTCCTCCATGTCTCTGTTGCTATTGGGGGGTCTATCGAAAACTCCCAATAAAGTGACTGCTCCTTTCCTGTTTCTGACTTCCACCCATAATGACTCAGTAGACAAACCCTCCTCGACGACCTCCCTTTCTGCAGCTGTGATACTATCCCTGATTAGCAATGCCACTCCCCACTTGGGATTAAAATTTGTTATCGGGAATAGAAAAGAGGGCATTTTGCTCTGCCACTGGATTGTGGTATACCTGAACATAGATTAGTCGATAATAAAAGCAAAATACTGCGGATGCTGGGAAATCTGATATAAAAACAGAAAGTGCTGGAAATACTCAGTCGGTCAGACAGCATCTGTGGACAGAGAAGCAGAGTTAACGTTTCAGGTCTGTGACCTTTCATCAGAACTGGCACAGGTTAGAAATCTAATAGGTTTTAAGCAAATAAAGCGGGGATGGGGGGGGGAGCGGTGCAGAAAGAGGTGTGTGATGGCCTTCTGTCCTGAGATATTAACTGACAAGGAGGTTATAGGGCAAAGGCAAAGAGCGTGTGCTAATGGTGTGTTGAAAGACAAAGCATTAGTGCAGAGAGAGTGTTAATAACAGAATAACCAACAGCCCTAGCCAAAAGCACAAACATGAAAACCCAGTTTAAGGCAGGCACCTGGTAAAAAAAAAAATTTAAAAAAATAATAATAAAAATAGGGCCAGTCATGCTCTGAAATTATTGAACTCAATGTTCAGTCCAGAAGGCTGTAGAGTGCCTAATTTGAAAATGAGGTGCTGTTCCTCGAGCTTGCTTTGATGTTCACTGGAACACTGCAGCAAGCCAAGGACGGAAATGTGGGTGTGAGAGCAGGGTTGTGTTCGAAATGGCAAGTAACTGAAAGTTCGGGGTCATGCTTTCAGGCTGGGTGAAGGTGCTCCGCAAAGCATGCACCCAATCTGCGTTTTGTCTCCCCAGTGTAGAGGAGCCCCCATTGTGAGCAGCGAATACAGTATACTAAATTGAAAGAAGTACAAGTAAATTGCTGCGTCACCTGAAAGGAGTGTTTGGGGCCTTGGATAGCGAGGAGAGAAGAGGTTAAAGGACAGGTATTATCCCTCCTACGATTGCATGGGATGGTGCCGTGGGAAGGGTGCGAGGTGTCGGGGCAATGAAGGAGTGGACCAAGGTGCCATGAAGGGAATGATCCCTTCGGAATGCTGAGTGTGGAGGGGAGGGGAAGATGCGTTTGGTAGTGGCATCATGCTGGAGGTGGCGGAAATGGCGGATGATGATCCTTTGGATATGGAAGCTGGTGGGGTGGTAAGTGAGGACAAGGTAAACCCTGTCGCAGTTCTGGGAGGGAGGGCAAGGGATGAGGGCAGAAGTACGGAAAATGGGCTGGACATGGTTGAGGGCCCTGTCAACCACAGTGGGGAGGAATCCTCATTTGAGGAAAAAGGAAGACATATCAGAAGTGCTGTTGTGGAAGGTTGCATGATCAGAGCAGATGCGTCGGGGATGGAGAAAGTGGGAGAACGGAATGGAGTCCGTACAGGAAGCAGGGTGAGAGGAAGAGTATTTGAGGTAGCTGTGGGAATCGGTGGACTTATTAGGAATAACAGTGGACAGTCTATCCCCAGAGATGGAGACAGAGATGTCGAGGAAGGGAAGGGAAGTGTTGGAGATGGACCATGTAAAGATGAGAGAAGGACCATGTAAAGATGAGAGAAGGGTGGAAATTGGGAGTTAAGTTGAAGAAGTTTTTCAGTTTGGGGTGAGAGCAGGAATGACACCGATACAATCATCAATGTACCAGAAAAAGAGTTGGGGGAAGCGGCCTTAGTAGATCCTGCATTAGTCGACCCTGATCTGCGTCTGAAAGTGAAAACTGCACTAATCTTACATTTTGAGAATATTAAAAATGGAAACATAAAGCTATAAATTACTGACTTACTATAAAAAAGTATTATAGACACAGCTCTTATTGAACAGTTCCCTTCTGCAGCACAAGTGCAATGGCCATAAAACTATACATCCTTAAGAATAATGAATACATATTTTCAAGTGGTTGATTTCTGACCAGAAATACCTCAGCTTTAGGAAAGGGATGGCCTTGTAGGTCAACTTGAAAAATGAGGGGGGTCAGTGGAGTGGGGGGGGGTGTTCAAGAGTAATGCAATATCATATATCTTTTAAGAAGTGTTATATCTTTTAGGATTACAACCCAGACCAAGCTACCATGCATTACATATGAAATGGAAAAGCTCAGTATGAATCAATATTTATGTTACTATTTCCATCACACAGTTTCTTCCCATTAATTATTAACTGCAGTGTTGACTGGCTGCCAACTGATATTATGTAAACACTGACATTGCAAAATTAGGATTGTAACAATTATAATGGGAATAGCATGCTCAAAGGTTTTTGCATGAAAATATTTATTAATCTAACAAGTATATTGATATTCTTGCTGGATTTTGCATCCAATCAAAAAGACCCCTCCTGGCTTCATTGTCCCTGCACATTAAACATCATCATTTGGCCAAGATAAGGCCCAAAACCAATTCTGTTTTATCGGGATACCAGAGTGACTTCCTTCCTTATTTTTCCTCTCTTCCAATTCTTGTGCAGCTATACCAAACTTCAACTTGATAATACCACCAAAACATTTAGAAAAGAGCACACAGAAAAATCTTTACTCCTCACCTCAATACAAGCACAATACTAGGTTTAGGGAATGCAGCTGGGGACGTGGAAAGGGTATCTATTGGGAAGCACTTTGATGGAAGTAATCATATTTTAGTTAGATTTAGGATGGTTATGGAAAAGGACAAAGATAGACCAGGAAATAAAAGTTCTCAATTAGGGAAAAGCTCATTTTACAAAGCTGAGATATGGTTTAGCTAAAGTGGACTGGAAACAGCTACTTGAAAGTAAATCAGTACCGGATCAGTGAGAGGCATTCAAGGAAGAGACAGTGAGGGTTCAGAGCAAGTATGTATCCTCAAAGAAAGAGGGTAAACACCAGATCCACTGCCCCTGGATGTCAAGGGGCTTAAAGAAGAGGATAAAGAAAAAAAGGGAAGTATATGACAGGTACTGAGCTCATTACTGCAGAAAACCTAGAGGAGTATAAAAGGTGTAGTGGCAAAATTAAAAAGGAAATGTTGAAAACAAAGAGAGGGCATGAAAAAAAACTGGCAAGTAAAAGCAAGGAAAACCCAAAGATATAAATACATAAAGAACAAGAGGATAACTAAAGTAAGAATAGGGACCATTAGTGGAGGATGTTGGTGTGGTTCTTAATGATACATAGCGTCTGTTTTCATGAAAGAGAGGGACGATACAGACATTGCAATCAGGGAGGAGTGTGAAATATTAGATGAAATTAACATAGTGAGAGGTCTGGATGAAATGCATCGTAGGCTGTCAAGAGAAGCAAAAGAAGAAATAGTGGAGGCTCTGACCATCATTTTCCAATCCTCTCTGGATGCAGGTATGGTGTCAGAGTACTGGAGGGCAGCTAACATTGCATCACTGTTTAAAAAGAGAAAAAGAGACAGACAAAGTAACTACAGACCAGCCAGCCTAACCTCCATGGTGGGAAAATTATTGGAAAAGATTCTGAGGGACAGGATATATCTTCGTTTAGGAAGACATGATTTGTTAAGGGAAGGTCATGTCCGACCAGCATGATTGAATTTTTTGCGTAGGTGTCAAAGAGGGCCAATGAGGGTAGTGCACTTGATGTCGTCTACATAGATTTTATCATGGTGGTCTCACATGGTAGACTGGTCACGAAAGTAAAAGCCCATGGGATCCAAAACAAAGCGGCAAGTTAGATCCAAATAAAAACAAGAAATGCTGGAAATACTCAGCAGAACTGGCAGCATCTGTGGAGAGATGGCTCCACAGATGCTGCCAGACCTGCTGAGTATTTCCAGCATTTCTTGTTTTTATTTCAGATTTCCAGCATCTGCAATATTTTTCTTTTATTTAAGTTAGATCCAAAATTGGCTCAGATGCAGGAAGCAAAGGGTAATGGGTCAATGGGTGTTTTTATGAATGGAAGGCTGTTTCTAATGGGGTTCTGTCCGGCTCATAACTAGGTCCCTTGCTTTTTGTAGTATATATCAAGGATTTGGGCTTGAATATAAGGGAGTATGATTAAGAAGTTGGCAGATGATACAAAAATTGGTCATGTGGTTGATAATGAAGAAGAAAGCTGTATACTGCAGGACGATATCAATAGACAAGTCAGGTGGGCGGAACAGTGGCAAATGGAGTTCAATCTGGAAAATTGTGAGGTAATGCATTTGGGGAAAGTAAGGGAATACACAATAAATGGTAGGATACTAAGAAGTGTGGAGGAACAGAGGGACCTTGGAGTGCATGTCTACAGATCCTTGAAGGTGTCTGGACAGGTAGATAAGATTGTCAAGAAGGCAAACAGGATACTTGTGTTGGTTAGCCGAGGCATAGAAGATAAGAGCTGAAAGGTTATGCTGGAACTGTAGAAAACACTAATTAGGCCACAGCTGGGGTATACTGCATACAGTTCTAAACACTGCACTATTGCACTAAAGAGAGTGCAGAGGAGATTTACGAGGATGTTGCCTGGACTGGAGAATTTTAGTTAAGAGGAAAGACTGGATAGACTAAGGTTGGTTTCTTTGGAACAGAGGGGGCTGAGGGGAGACCTAATGGAAGTGTATAAAATTATGAGGGGTCCAGATAGAGTGGATAGGAAGGCCCCATTCCCCTTGGTTGAGGGGTTCATAACCAGGTGCACAGATTTTGGGTAAGAGGACAAAGGTTCACAGAGACTTTGAGTGGAAATTTTCTTTCACCCAGAGAGTGGTAGCAATCTGGAACTCACTGCCTGAAAGGATGGTAGAGAAAAAAAGCCCTCATAACATTTAATGAGTATTTGGACATGTACTTGGAGTGCCCTAATCTACAAGGCTATGGACCAAGAGCTAGAAAGTAGGATTAGATGGCGACCTGTCGGTTGGTGCGAACACGATAGGCCGAATGGCCTCCTTCCATGCTATAAATGAGCCTGATTTTACTCAAGATTGTTGGGGAAAGCCTGACATAAAAAATATCTGGGTTTTGAAATGCGAGGACTCTACTTCAATTTTTACAGAAATCATTAATATTGTACCATACTTCATATTCACACACAGCACTCACCTGCGTTCAAACATTCTCAGAGAGTATAGTTTGCAGGTACATCCCAGTGCAATCACAAGCAGTAGTCCACAGATTAGACTTCCAATGACTGCCGCAGTTATCACCCTGGTGGGTACAATCACAGGACAATTCTCCTCATCACTGCCATCACCACAGTCATCCTGTGCATCACACACCCAGCTCTCAAACACACAACGATTGTTCTTGCAGTGAAAGTTACCAGGCTGGCAAAAGAAACAGTTCTTCTCATCCGAGCCATTCGGACAATGGTTCTGATAGTTGCAACGGTCAGTCAGAGGGTAGCATACACCATTGCGAGAACAGGGGAACTCATCCTTCTGGCACGAGCTGCAATTGCGCTCATCTCGTCCGTTTGGGCAGTGCCAATAACCGTCACAGCGCTGTTGTTCAGTATAGCAGCCCCAATTACCTCCACAAGGGATCTCCCATGGAAGGCAAAACCCTGCAACTTGGTAGGTAGCATTAAAACCTCTGGCTGCATTTACTTTGTCAGCATAAAAATGTACCCGCACCTGTCCAGAAGAAGAGATGATCGTGATTGGTGGCCGGGAATCAAAGGACGTCAGGACACGTAGCAACTTATGAGAATTTTCCTCCAGGCCATCATACACTTTGACATAATCCCCATAGCCAGTGCCATCCAGCTTAAAGTCAATGATACGCAAAATGATTTTGCGTCGGTCTCCAGTATCTATCAGCCATGTGCAGTTGCTCCCAGGTGGATAAAATGCAGGATAATTTGGAGAACTAAATGTGCCATAAAAGTTTCTCAGCCATTCCCCACAGCTAGGAGCATCACAGTCTATTTCATCTTCCAAATCAAGGCAATCAATATTTCCATCACATCGCAAGGCCTCAGGTAAGCATGTATAAGCTGCAGTATAACGCGAGAGACACTGAAACTGGTCATAGGTACAAGGCTGAAATGGAAAGGCAGTCGGGGGCATTAACCGCTCACATAGCTCTTCATCGGAATTGTCTCCACATTCATCCATGGCGTTGCATTTCCAAATATCAGGGATACATTTTCCATTAGTGCAGTGGAACTGGTCCCAGTCACAGCCTGCCTCCTCAGATCGTCCTGAAAGGAAAATATACTTATAAGACACTATTTGAAAAGTAGCATTTATTCAAGCAGTTGCCTCAAACTGAAGAAGCATAAACTTCAAAATGAATCTTTTCACTTAAACATGCTTTCTTGTGTCTTAATCTTTTCAGAAGAATTGCTCAGCAGAAAATATACACAGGGCCAAACTTTCAGCTTAACACATTACTACAAATACTTACAGTGCTGTTACATGCCTCCTTTGGAATGACTAACTTCCTTTCACCGTTCAAAATGCACTTTATGCCTCCAGTTCAGTATAGTTGCTGGCACCAAGGAGATGATATTTAAGGTGGGGGTGGGGGGTATATAGAGAATGGGCCAACCTAGAAAATTTCTTTCCAATTCTTTCCCAATAAAGCATCAATGCAAAACCCACCACTGGCTGAAATGAAAACTGCATAAGTTAAAGGCATTGATTCAAGACAAGATTGTTGCTTTGCTTTCACTTTTTAAATTTTCTGATGGCAGGCGTCTTCACTTTTCTGTGAGGGCACAAGCACAGCTTTTTCCTCCCATGCCATGTATCTTCTGCATCCAAGGGGGCGAGACAGATTGCTGCTTTGTGGTCATTATCAATGCAACTGCTTACTAGCAGCTAGAGGGTGCACAAGAATGGCCCTTTGGAGACTTCCTCACTTTTTTCCCCATCAGGTCATAACCCCAGATAGGATAAGTGTGGAGAAGAAAGTCAACGCATGCCATAATGTGCTGCAAAAAATACTGCAAGTCCTCAGAGCTACAGGTCTACAGTTCAGCTACTTTTTAAAATCTCAGTGACAGCAACAAAACAAAGAAAACAAAACAGGCGACGTTTCTTAGAAATCTCAGCGGTGAACAGAAATTTTATTAGGCCAGTATTGAGTGTATAACGGGTTGTGCAACATGGGAGTGGGGAAAGGTTTTAACCCTTGATGTATTTTTGAACTTTTAATTACACCCTACACCAAACTGACCTTCAAGAATGAGTACAACTAATCTGTATGTTAATCCGATATGATATATGATCCATATATGGCAGATCAGAGGGCTGAAAACAGCGGAGGCCCTAGAGGAGAATAGAATGTGCGGGGGGGGGGGGGGGGGGGGAGTACTTAAAAAAGTAATTAGGAGAGCGAAGAGGGGGTATGAAAAAACACTGGCAAGCAAGGTAAAGGAAATCCCAAGGCATTTTATAAGTATATTAAGGGCAAGAGGATAACCAGGTAAAGAGCAGGGCCCATCAGGGACCAAAGTGGCAATGTGTATGTGGAGCCGGAGGACGTAGATGAGGTTTTAAGTATTAGTTTTCATCTGTGTTCACTATGGAGAAGGACGATGTAGGTGTAGAGATCAGAGAGGGGGATTGTGCTATACTTGAACAAATTAGCATTGAAAGGGAGGAGGTATTAGCAGTTTTAGCGGGCTTAAAAGTGGATAAATCTCCAGGCCCAGATGAGATGTATCCCAGCTTGCTATGTGAGGCAAGGGAGGAGATTGCAGGGGCTCTGACACAAATTTTCAAATTCTCTCTGGCCATAGGACTGGAGGACAGCAAACATGGTACCATTATTCAAGAAGGGTAGGAGAGATAAACCAGGTAATTACAGGCCAATGAAACATCAGTGGTTGGCAGACCACAGGAAAAAATTCTGAGGGACAGGATTAAACTCCACTTGGGAGAGGCAGGGATTAATCAAGAAATGCTGGAAATACTCAGCAGGTCTGGCAGCATCTGTGGAGAGGTCACTGGCCTGAATTATTAACTCCGCTTCTCTCTCCATAGATGCTGCCAGACCTGCTGAGTATTTCCAGCATTTCTTGTTTTTATTTCAGATTTCCAGCATCTGCAGTATTTTGCTTTTATTTTAGGGATTAATCAGGGATAGTCAGCATAGCTTTGTCAGAGGGAGATCATGTCTAACAAATTTGATTGAATTTTTCGAGGAAGTAACTAGGTGTGTAGATGAGGGTAAAGCAGTTAATGTAGTCTACATGGACTTCAGTAAGGTATTTTGATAAGGTCCCGCATGGGAGATTGGTCAAGAAGGAAAGAGCCCATGGGATCCAGGGTAATTTGGCAAATTGGACTGAAAATTGACTTAGTGGCAGGAGGCAGAGGATGATAGTCCAGGGTTGTTTTTGCGATTGGAAGCCTGGGACCAGTGGTGTACCGCAGGGATCTGTGCTGGAACCCTTGCTGTTTGTGTGTACATTAATGATTTAGATGTGAATATAGGTGGTATGATCAGTAAGTTTGCAGATGACACAAAAATTGGTGGTGTCATAAATAGTGAGGAGGAAAGCCTTAGATTACAGGACGATATAGATGGGCTGGTGAGATGGGCAGAGCAGTGGCAAGTGGAATTTAATCCTGAGAAGTGTGAGGTGATGCATTTTGGGTGACTAACAAGGCAAGGGAATATACGATGGATGGTAGGACCCTAGGAAGTACAGAGGGTCAGAGGGACCTTGGTGTACTTGTCCATAGATCACTGAAGGCAGCAGCACAGGTAGATAAGGTGGTTAGGAAGGCATTTGGGATATTTGCCTTTATTAGCCAAGGCACAAAATATAATAACAGGGAAGTTATGAGGGAGCTTTTTTAAACCCTGGTTAGGTCACAGCTGGAGTACTGTGTACAGTTCTGATCGCCAAATTATAGGAAGGATGTGATTGTACTGGAGAGGGTGCAGAGGAGATTCACCAGGATGTTGCCTGGGCTGGAGCATTTCAGCTATGAAGAAAAACTTGGTTGTTTTCCTTAGAGCAGAGAAGGCTGAGGAGGGACATGAATGAGGTATACAAAATTATGAGGGGCATAGATAGGGTAGATAGGAAGAAACTTTTTCCCCTTAGTGGAGGTGTCAATAACCAGAGGGCATAGATTTAAGGTAAGGGGCAGAAGGTTTAGAGGGGATTGGAGGAAAAACTTTTTCACCCAGAGGGTGGTTGGAATCTGGAACACACTGCCTGAAGGGGTGGTAGAGGCAGGAACTCTCACAACATTTAAGAAGTATTTAGATGAGCACTTGAAATGCTGTAACATACAAGGCTATGGGCCAAGTGCCGGAAAATGGGATTAGAATAGATAGGAGCTCGATGGCCAGCATGGACATGATGGGCCGAAGGGCCTGTTTCTGTGCTGTTTAACTTTATGACTCTATATGCTTCCTTAGATAAGGAGACCAAAACTGTACACAATACTCCAAGTGTGGTCTCACCAATGCATTACATAATTGAAACAATACATCTTTAGTCCTGGACTCAAATTCCCTTGCAATGAAGGTCAACATACCATTTGTCTTCTTAATTGCTTGCTGCACCTGTATATAGCTTTTAGTATAACTCACAAACAAGGACACCCAGGTCCCTTTGGACATCAACACTTCCCAACCTCTCACCATCTAAGAACTACTCACCCTTTTTTTCTACTGAAGTGGATCACTTCACACTTACATTATATTCCATCTGCCATGTTCTTGCCCATTCACTTAGCCTGTCCAAATCCCCTTGAGCCTCCTTGCATCCTCCTCACAACTTACATTCCCTCCTAGTTTTGCATCATCCGCAAATTTGGAAATATTATAATTGGTCCCGATATCCAAGTCATTTATATAGATTGTAAACAGCTGTGGCCCAAGCACTGATCCTTGCAGTACCCACTAGCATCAGATGAGAAGCAACAACTATTTTGACACAAATAATAAATTAAGGAAGTATTTCCATTGAGTGGTGTGCTATGCTAATAATACACAAGTTTTGACAGAAGTGTTACACAAGAGTGAATGACTTAATATTGCAATATAAAACTGAGGATAAGAAAGTATGCAGCTTGCAGAGTCAACTAGGTTGAAAGAAGTAGGATAAAAGATAGCGCCTCCACCTCCAAGATTAACCAATAGACATTGGACCTCTCTCTATATAAGAATGGTAGCTACTAACGCCTATTCATGTACATTGATAACAATGATCCATCCCCATGAATTTAAAATGGGTTTCTTTGCTATTTGGTCACTGGCACTTGTTACCATTGATCCAGAACTTAATTTTTTTCCTTTCCCTGCCCCCTGACCTTCCCTTCTCAACTCTCCTATAAAATAACAGGCGATAATCATTGGGCTCCAGTGCACTGTTCCCTTTGGTCTACACTAATTCAAATCAATGAGTGAGTAGCTTTAAGCCTTCTGAATTCTGATGAAAGGCCATCAACCTAAAACGTTAACTTTTTCTCTCTCCACAGATGCTGCCTGGCCTGCTGAGTATTTCCAGCATTCTGCTTTTATTTCAGATTTCCAGCATCTTCAGTATTTTGCTTTTGTTTTGTTGCCTTAATCTATTACCTTTAGGTGAAAGGAAATTAAACTTCCTTATATGACTAAGTAAAACAGTCATTTTCTGTATGCACTTGTTCCTCTCTAGAGGACAGCATCCCTTTCATCTTGAGAGAATGCGTGCTGACTGACTCCAGTTAAGTAGCTGCTTTTAATATATCTGTAGTATCATTAGTGACAATGGATTCAGACTCTTCACAGATTGATTCCGTGACTTTACTTTTGATTTGTTTCAGGTTCAGCGGGGAAAATATTTCAACCTCAGTTTGTTTGTTTAAATATGTATTCCACTTCTCTTTCTTTCATACCATAAACCACTGGGTGAGAGGGGCAATATCTGTCCCAAACGCCTCCTCTTGGTTGTTTGCTAACATTTTCATTATGCTTAAATTGAGCTCAACATTGGCAACAGAATTGAACCACAGAAACAGATTCATTTGATATGCAGAAAAAATTTCATTACCTAGACGTTGCACATCAAATTTGTCACAAACTAGCTTACTGCCAAAAATAATCAAAAACCTATTTCAAGACTGTGCAGAATAGTTAAACCACATGGGTGGCAGAAAAATATGACTTTCAACTTATGTCTGTGACAGGAGGGGAGATTCAGTTTTCATGACAATTGAGATTTTGAGTGTGTTATTTTGACTAGTCAGGTCGATGCAAAAAATCCCAATACACTGAAGAAGGGCTGGGGAGTTCTCAATAAGTTTCCACATAAGAGACTGCTAACAAAAATTAGAGTACATCAAATCGGGGACAACCTATCGAAATGAATAGGGAACTGGATCAAAGATAGAAGACAGAGCATAGGGACAATGAGCAAGTACTCCAATTGACAAGATGTGACTACTGGTATCCTCAGGGATCTGCACTGGAGCCTCATGTTTTCACTGTGCTTAGAAATAGCTTAGATGAAAGAAGAGAGAGCTTTAGATCCAAGTTTGCTAACTACACCAAGTTAGGTGGCACTGCAAATAGCATAGATGGGAGAAGAAAGTTGCAAAGAAACATTGAAAGATTAAGTGAGTGGGCTAAACTGTGACAGATGGAATTCAATGTGGTGAAATGTGTGGTCATCTACTTTGTACCCAAGAAAGATAGATCAAAGCATTTTCTAAATGGCGAGAAGCTAGGAAGTGTGGAGCAGAGAAATTTAAGGATCCAAAGGTTGATAGGTTAATTGGCCATTATAAATTGCCCCTAGTATAGGTAGGTGGTAGGGAAATATAGGGACAGGTGGGGATGTGGTAGGAATATGGAATTAGTGTAGGATTAGTATAAATGGGTGGTTGATGGTCGGCACAGACTCGGTGGGCCGAAGGGCCTGTTTCAGTGCTGTATCACTAAACTAAACCTACAGGAATCAATGAGAGCTGGTGGACAGGTACAAAAGATAATTTAAAAGGCTAATGGAATGTTGATCTTTATCACAAGGGGTGTGGAATACAAAGAGGTGGAAGTTGTATTGCAGTTATATAAAGATCTGGTTAGACCCCCATTTGGAGTACTGTGCTCAGTTCTGGGCACTGCACTCAGGAAGGATTTATTGGCCTTCAAAAGCAGATTCAACAGAATGATACCAGGGCTAAAAAGGTTAAGTTATCAGGACAAGTTGCCTAAACTGTATAGTGTACTTCCTTGAGTGCAGAAGATTAAGGTCCAATCTAATTGGTGTTTAAGATGATGATGATCAGTTGTTTTTCAGAAAGTATAAAAGCAGGGCTTCCTCAGTACAGTTTTTTTCTTCAATTTAGCAATTAACTAAAAATTACTCCTTAAGAGAATTTAAGTTTTATTGCAGCCTTAACACAAGCTCTCTGGGAGCAGCTGCAGCTAGTTACTTAGGTAGCTGGCTTAAACTGGTTTTCAGAAGCTTGACTCAGTTGTTTTTCAGGAAGTATAAAAGCAGGGCTTCCTCATTACTACTTCAGCTATACAATAGTGCTGCTTTGAGTGCACAGAATGTAAAGTGGGAATTTGGTTGGTGAGGGAAGTGCTCCTTCCTTTCTTTCTTTTTCTACCTTTTTTCAGTCTCCAGTAGCTGGCTCTTACTTTTGTACAGGGTAAGTTACTCTACTTATTCTAATTGTGATATAAAGTTTTTAAAGTTATGGTATCGTAGATCAACTTAGCCAAGTGGAATGTACATCCTGTGGTTTGTGGGAAGTCATGAATGCACCATGTGCCCTGCAGGAAGTGTCACTGGCTTAAGAAGCTTTGGAACCTGACTGGCTGCTGGAGTCACTGTTGTACATCTGTGAGACTGAGGACTATGTGGATAGCACATTTAGGAAGGTAGTCACACTGCAGGTTCACAGCATGTAGGAAGAGAAGGAATGGGTGACTGCCAGGTAGCCTGAGAACCAGGCAGGCAGTGCAGGAGTTCCCTGACCCTTACTTGCTAATTGGTTTTCCATTTTGGATACAGATGAGAGCGATGGCTCCTCAGGGGAGTGCAGCAAGAGCAAAGTCTGTGGCAACATTGGTGGCTCTCCTGCACAGGAGGGAAGTAAGAGTGGCAGAGTAAAGGTTATAGGGGATTTGATAGTCAGGGGATCAGACCAGCATTTCTGTGGCAGTGAATGTGACTCCAGTGAATGCTGCCTCCATGTTGCCAGGGTTGAGGATGTTATGGAGTGGCTGCAGGACATCCTTCTGGGGGAGGGTGAACAGCCAGAGGTCATGGTCCACATTGTTACCAATGATGTAAGTAGAAAAAAGGATGAGGTTCTGAAAGCAGATTTTAGGGAGTTAGGGAGGAAATTAAAAAGCAGGACCTCCAAAATAATAATCTTAGGATTACTCCCAGTGGTATGTGCTAGTGAGCATAGGATAGCAGGATTGATCCATTCTTCACATGGCTGAAGAATTGGTGTAGGAGCGAGGGCATCAGATTTGAGGCATTGGGATTGGTTTTAGGGCAGGTGGGACCTGTACACAATGGACTGGTTACACTTTAACAGGACTGGGACTAATAATCTCACAGGGAGATTTGCTAGTGGTGTTGGGGAGGGTTTAACCAGCCTGTCAGGGGGATGGGAACCTGAGGGGTAGCTCAAATTAGAAGTAAGTAAAGCTGGTAACAGGAAGTCGAAAAGTAGCAAGTGAAATTAGAAGGCAGGCGAAACAAAGGTGAGCATCAACTCTATCTTTTGACATTATTCTGCATTCTATGCAAAGTTAAGGGCACTCCCTGAATGCAAGCAGCATTTGCAACAAGGTAGATGATTTAAAGGCACAAAGAGGTAAATGGGCATAATTAATTGCCATAATGGAAACGTAGCTACAGGGTGACCAAGACTGGGAACTAGATATTTGAAATTTAGGAAAGATCGGTGAAAAGGAGGTGGTGTTGCACTGCTAAGGGATGGGATCAATACATTAGTAAGGGAGGATTTCAGATCAGAAAAACAAAATGTGGAATGTGTTTGGGTGGAGCTAAGAAACAGCAAAGGGCTGCAAACATTGGCAGCAGTTGTTTATAGGCCACCAAACAGTAGTGGTAGTGTGGGGCATAGCATTCATCAGATTAAAGAAGCATAGGTAATGCAGTAATCATGGGTGAATTCAATCTACATATAGACTGGGTAAACCTAATGGGCACTAATGCTGTGGAGGAAGAGTTTCTGGAGTGTTGGGGATGGTTTTCTAGAGCAGTATGTTGAGGAACTGGCTATTTTAGATCTAGTATTATGTACTGAGAACGGGTTAATTAATAATCTTGTAAAAGAACCTTTAGGGGTGAGTGACCATTATATGATCGAATTTTATACTGTTTGAAAGTGCGGTAGTTCAATCTGAAGCCAGGGTGTTCAACTTGAACAAAGGAAATTATGAAGGTATGAGGGGCAAATTGGTTGAGGTGGATTGGGGCAGTTACATTAAAAGGTATGTCAGTACATAGACAATGGATAGTGTTTAAAGAAATATTATAGTTTACAGCAACTATACATTCCTTCAAGGCACAAACCCCAAAAAGAGTCAACACTGACTAACAAAAGGAAGTTGAGGGTTGTACAAGAGTAAAAGAAAAGGCCTATAAAGTTGCCAGAAAGAGGCAAGCCTGAGGATTTTAGAATACAGTAAAGGAGGACCAAGCAACTGAAAGAAAGGGAGAATAGAATATGAATATAAACTAGCAAAAAACATAACTGACTGTAAAAGCTTCTATCGGTATGTAAGAAGATAACATTTGGCTCGGGCAAATGTGGGTCCATTACAGGCAGAGTCAGGCAAATTTATTTTGGGGAATAGAAAAATGGCAGAAAAGCTAAATGATTACTTTGCCTCTGTCTTCACTGAGGATGATACAAGAAATCTCCCAGAATTAGAGATTCAAAGGACTAGGGAGAAGAAGGAATTGAAGGAAATTAGTAAGACGGTTGTACCGGAGATATTAATGGGGCTGAAGGTTGATAAGTCTGCGGAACTGGATATTCTACATCCCAGAGTGTTGAAAGAGGTAGCTATGGAGATGGATGCATTAAATTCTACAGATTCTGGAGTGGTTCCTGCAGATTAGAAGGCAGCAAATGTACTTCCACTATTTGAGGAAGGGAGAGAAAATGGAACTACAGACCTTGTTAGCCTTTCATCAGTCATTGTGAAAATGCTAGAATCTATTCTAAAGGATATGATAAATGGACACTTGGATAATGTAATGATAGCAAAATACTGCAGATGCTGGAATCCTGAAATAAAAACAGTGCTGGAAATATTCAGCAGGTCAGGCAGCATCTGTGGAGAGAGAAGAGTTAATGTTTCAGGTCTGTGACTTTTCATCAGACTGGCAAAGGTTAGAAAAGAATTTTCCTTTTAAGCAAGTGAAGGGGGGGGGGGAGGGGTATTGGGGAAGAGAACAAAAGGGAAGATGTCTGAGGGCAGAAGAGATTAAATAACAAAGCTGTCACAAGACAAAGTGTTCATGCTTGTGGCGAAAGACAAAGCATTAGTCCATAGAGTGTTAATAGTGGAATAATAAGTAGCACCGTCAACATGAAAAACAGTCAAAGTTAAAAAAATAAAAATATAAAAGCCAGTCATGCTCTGAAGTTATTGAATTCAATGTTCAGTCAGCAAGGCTGTAGAGTGCCTAATTGAAAGATCAGATGCTGTTCCTTGAGCTTGCGTTGATGTTCACTGGAACACTGGAGCAGGCGAAAGACAGAAATGTTGGCATGCGAGCGCAGCGTGTTG
Source organism: Heterodontus francisci (assembly GCF_036365525.1). Lineage (NCBI taxonomy): Eukaryota > Metazoa > Chordata > Chondrichthyes > Heterodontiformes > Heterodontidae > Heterodontus > Heterodontus francisci. The sequence goes on along the minus strand of NC_090375.1, from coordinate 162,562,634 downwards.
AAATGGCAAGCGACCAGAAGCTCGGTCATGCTTCCGCACTGAGCGGATGTGTTCCACATAGCAGTCACCCAATCTGTTCGTTCACCCCAATATAGAGGCGACTGCATTGTGAGCAGCGAACACAGTATACTAGGTTGAAGGTGAAGCAGCAATTCATTTGTACTTGGAGAGGGGGACACCATTTCAGGTCTGTGACCTTTCATCAGAACTCACAACTTGGTGACGGTGTCCCATTAAGGTGTGCACATACATCAACATGTCATGGAATTGCTAGTGGGTTAACAATACTGTTTGACACTGAAGAAACTGAAATACATATTTTTCTAAAACATATTTGGTGTCAAAAGATTGGTTTGGAATATAGTAACTGGTTGCATAACAGAAGCCTGCTGGCTAACAACTTGTAATTTCTGAAGCTGGGAAAACTTCTACAATTTGCATTATATAGCACCTTCAACATGTTACAATGTGCTTCATGGGAATGTTATCAAACAAAATTTGAGACTGTACCACATAAGGAGATATAGGACTGGTGAGGTAGGTTTTAAGTGTCTTAAAGGAGAAGAGCTACAGGTGGAGGTTTAGGGAGGAAATTCCAGAGCTCGGGACCTAGGCAGCTGAAGGCATGGCTCCCACTAGTGGAACAATTAAAATCAGGGATGCGCCAGAGTCCAGAATTGGACAAATGCAGAGATCTTGAAGGTTTGTAGGGCTGAAGAGGTTAAAGATAGGGAGCAGCAGTAGAACCAAAAGATAAGCTACATTTCACTTTTATAAAAAGAAAACACCCACCAAGTCAATACATACCTGTGACATAAGACAGGCGGAAGCCTTTTCCAGTGTACCTGTCATCTGAATGAAACTTAATCCAGACATGGCCTTTTGAAGAAATGTAAGGTGCTGGGATGGAAGAACCACACACCCGAGTTCCATCAATGCTTTTGTATGTTCCTATAGTTAACCAGTCCGAACTGCACCAAGCAGAGCTCTGGATATCAAAATCCTGAAAGCTAAGACAAAAAGTGCTATAGTTCTCAACTTTCACAGCAAAACAACAAAATACATCTATGATCAATTCAGTTACTATATTGTCAGAAGTGGTACCCTGCTCATGAGCAGTTAAACAGAAGCCTGGACAGTGTACAAAAGATCCCATGGTACTATTCGAAGAGCAGAGGACTGTGTCCTGGCTAACCTTTGCTCCTCATCCACTAAATATGGATTTTCATTTATTTGCTGTTTGTGGGACCTTGCTTTGCACAATTGGCTACCACAGTTGCTTACATAACAAGTGACCTCACTTGTAAGTCAATCAATTTGTTGTAAAGCGCTTTAGACCTTCCTGAGGACACAAAATGCTATGTAAATGAAAGTCTTATATTTACTTTCCTCCCTTTAAACTTTATCTATAACTGTTTGCATGCAGGCCATTCTTCAATTAAAAGGCCACCAGCTGCTCTAAAACATTTTTTTACAAAGCACACAAACAAAATATTCTTGCTGTCTCTTGTTCCTATTAGTTATAAATATCAGCAAATCAAGCTACAGGGTATCTTTACTGGATACAGAGGCTAAGAAAATAGTTTGAGTTTAAAACTGAAACAAGGAATAGACATTTTAGTGTTTGTATTGGGCTTCAAAAAATGTCACAAATTGGGACATTAACTTCAATTTTGGGCTGTTTTTTTTTTATTGTCTCAACCACTTGCAGCAACCTATGTATTTCCAGTTATAAGCAGGTTTCAGATCACCTTTGGCATTTGCATTGTGTAAACATGCACATTTTAAACACTGCAAATAGAAAATTTGTTTGATTATTTAAAAAGTAAAAGCAAGAAAAGCAATGCAACGTTCTGCAATTTTGATATTAAATGTTGACAAATTTTATCAATTACAGCCATTCCAGAAAAGATGGTATCGTCTTTAAAAAGGAGGTGCAATCCCTTTAAGGTTATGTGCAGAGACTGTCTCATGTAGCTTTATGGTTGTGCTGGATTTCTTCTGTTTGATAGAGGATTTGATTAAGTTCAATATTGAGGGTGCACTTCACAGGAAGGAGAGGAGTTTGGGTGGCATATACTACAATTGAAGTTCAAGACTACATTTGTTTTTTGTATCTTAAGAATTTTTTTTTATTCATTCATGGGATGTGGGCATTGGCCAGGCCAGCATTTATTGCCCATCCCTAATTGCCCTTGAGAAGGTGGTGGTGAGCTGCCTTGAACTGCTGCAGTCCATGTGGGGTAGGTACACCCACAGTGCTGTTAGGAAGGGAGTTCCAGGATTTTGACCCAGCGACAGTGAAGGTACAGTGATATAGTTCCAAGTCAGGATGGTGTGTGACTTGGGAAACTTGCAGGTGGTGGTGTTCCCATGCATTTGCTTCTCACGTCCTTCTTGTTGATAGAGGTCACAGGATTGGAAGGTGCTGTCTAAGGAGCCTTGGTGCGTTGCAGTGCATCTTGTAGATCGTACACACTGCTGCCACTGTGCGTCGATGGTGGAGGGAGTGAATGTTTGTGGATGGGGTGCCAATCAAGTTGGCTACTTTGTCCTGGATGGTGTCGAGCTTCTTGAGTGTTGTTGGAGCTGCACCCATCCAGGCAAGTGGAGAGTATTCCATCACACTCCTGACTTGTGCCTTGTAGATGGTGGACTGGCTTTAGGGAGTCAGGCGAGTTACTTATCACAGGATTCCTAGCCTTTGACCTGCTTGTAGCCACAGTATTTATATGGCTACTCCAGTTCAGTTTCTAGTCAATGGTAGCCCCTAGGATGTTGATAGTGGGGGATTCAGCAATGGTAATGCCATTGAATGTCAAGGGGAGATGGTTTGATTCTCTCTTGTTGGAGATGGTCATTGCCAGGCACTTGTGCAGTGTGAATATTACTTGCCACTTATCAGCCCAAGCCTGGATAGTGTCCGAGTCTTGCTGCATTTCTACAGAGACTGCTTCAGTATCTGAGGAGTTGTGAATGGTGCCGAACATTGTGCAATCATCAGCAAACATCCCCACTTCAGACCTTATGATTGAAGGAAGGTCATTGATGAAGCAGCTGAAGATGGTTGGACCTAGGACACTAACCTGAGGAACTCCTGCAGTGATGTCCTGGAGCTCAGATGATTGACCTCCAACAACCACAAC